>NC_048221.1:119881953-120054432 GCF_002007445.2 Ailuropoda melanoleuca
AGTCCTCCAATTCTCAAAGGAAGTAGATTTTGCTGACTAAATGACTTACGGAACAGACTTGGGTAGACAGATGGCTATAGAGTACTATGTCAACATGAGCTTTGGAGACAAATGTTTTCCAGCAAGCAGGAAGGGGCTGTATGCTGAGATAAGTGGAGTACGGGCAGGTGAGCGTGGAGGTGGGAGATGTGGAACATCTGGACAGAGATCCGTACCACCATACACCATATTGCATATGGTGCCCTCCATCCAAACATGAATCTCGGACTATCACGTGAGAGTAACTGTGGTTGAGGGGCACCAGAGTGGCTCAGTTGGTTAAGCGTCTGACACTTGATTTCAGCTCAGGTCATGATCCCAGGGTCCTGGGATTGAGCCCTGTGTTGGGCTTCCCACTCAAAGGGGAGTCTTCTTGTCTCCCTCTGCCACTCCTCCTGCTCATGCTCTTTCTCTCTCTAAAATAAATAAATGACTTTTTTCTTTAAAAGAGTAACAATAGTTGAGGGTAGGTGATGGGACCGTAAAAGTCATGGTCAGCAAAAGGACGCTCAAAAGGTGTAAAGAAAATGTGGAAGAACAAAAGGAAGTGTTGAATGACAGCAGTGCACAGAGACTTCAGGAAATAAAAAGGCTCAGGAGATCCCCGTCCCAGAAGCTGCAGTCAACACAGTTCCTGCCCCCCCCCCAAAGCTTCCTCCTTGGCCAGTTGCTCCCGACCCAGATTGAGGAGGTTGCCCAAGGCAGTCGTGACTGTAGCGTGTAGCCTGCTCTTGCCCCGTATTCCTCATATTCTTGTTTGGTCTAGAGCAGTTTCCTGAGCAGAGCTGAGCCAATCAGATCCATCTCTTAAAATTTGGAAGTGGAATAGTGAAGGGACTAAGAGAAATTTTGGTTATAACTTGGGCCCAATGTGTAGATAGAGACAGGGTTAGAGTCAGCTCCAGTGTAGACCAAAGCTGGAATGAGTGACAAAGCAGAGAGGAGATGATAGAACAAGCTGGGGGAGGCCGAGTTGCAAGACTATTTGTGTCAGAGAGAATCAGAGAGGGTCGTCACTTGGGCCCTGTGCCTTTCAATTACTTAGATCCTCTTTCCAAGAGGCCCAGCTTGGTCAGGTGACCGCAAATTCTGTATCTTTGCAATAAACTCTCCTTTATGTGGGCTAGCTTAAATGGGTCTCCCTCTGTTCTTTATTTTCAAAAGAAATGTGAGAAGCCATCAGTGATTGAGCATATGATGGAGTAAACAGCTTCCACTCGAATTTGAGATGTACCCGGGGGGACTCAACTTCCCTAAAGAGTAGAGCCACAAACAGCCTCAGAAGAAATAAGCTGGAAAATTCATGCTTGTAACTAAGCCGAAAGCTAGTTCTCGTGTGTATGCACACAGCTGGCAGTCTCTGTTACATTTGAGTAGGGAGATTTCCCTGCCTGGACATCTGACCTAGCCTGAGTTGGGCTAAAGGGCTGCTACGGAGGAACCCCTGAGCCTGAGGTCCAAAGTGAAGAGTCTTCTTTGTTGCCTTGGGAGATGGTAGTGGGAACGACAGGCAGAAAGAATTGTTTTAGCTTTTCCCTCTTCTTCTCCAATCACCACCTGGCCTACAAAGTGCTCGTGGTCCCTTCCCTGCTCGTCTAGATTATTTCTAAGGTCTTAGCAACATGCTGACGCTCTTGTAAAATCACACTGGTTGTTATTCCCTTTGGATGGCGTCTCAGCCACCAGCTCTAAATGCTTCAGATGTTCAAGGCAGCAGATGAAGCACCCTCCTCATTGGCCTTGGTGTTGTCAGCTAGTCAGCAAGTGTTTACTGAGCATCCCCTGGGTGCCCATCTCTGCACCAGGTGCTCCATGCACTTGGCTTATATGTGTGAAGAAAACAGTTAATTGACTACTGGATGTGCTATTCTGTTGAGATTGAAGGGTTCTGATGCTTTGGTGAGCATTGCCAGGGCAACCAGACCAGGAGTCAATTAATTAATTAATATCACAGTGATTGCACCCAACTCTAGCTAAAGAGAAGAGGAAGCTGGGTGGGATGATTTTCTTCCTTGTGAGGGATGGTTGAAAGAGAAACACGGAGTTTTATAGCATAGGGTTTTGTCTCATTTTAAAGCTAGTTGGGGAAGGACCCTGAAAGAACTGGCGGAGTGGGGGGAGGTGTGGATGAAAATAGTTCAGCTCATAACCAACTGGATGACCAGCAGAAAAATAGCTGAAGGTTTTCTTGGAAGAGAAGGAAACTGTCACTGAAGCATCTATCAGGAGAGAAGCTCAGTTGCTGAGTTAGGGTTCCGGTTCCATGTAAAGGCTAGCCTTCTGATCAGGGTTCCTGAGAAGATCCACTTCAAAGGACTCTCATGGAAACAATTGGGAATTCATGAAGAAAGACCCATACATGTGTGTTTTGTGTATTTTTATTTTGTTTTGTTTAATATTGTATGTGTGTGTATATAATAACAAAAACCAGTTAGTGATTGTCCAACTTTCCCAATGGGAACACAAAATTAAAACAGAGACTGTGCACATGATGGTTTTTTACTAAAGATGCAAATTCTTTCTTCCCACAGTCCTGGCTGCCTTTTTGTGCTTTGGGCTCCATTCTGCAACTAAGGGTCTTGGGACATGGAGTGGACTCCAAAGGAACTCATTTGTAGGATGAGCTGAGCCAATCGGATTCTTCTCTCTTCAAGGATTTCAGTAGGAAACTAGTCAAGCTTAGCTTGAATGGAGGGCTCAGGGGAGGTCACAGGGATTGTTGTTAGGCAGCCATTTTGTTCTATGAGCACCCAGAGGCAGAGAACAAGACTGGGGAGAGAAGGAGAATCCCCTCCCTCATTCATTCTTTATTCATTTAAAACTATTCAATGAGCACCTTCTGTGCATCATATTCTCTGTGGGGCGCAGATGATGCAACATTGCCTAAACCAAAGTCCCTTTCCTCACAGACTCTACGTACTTCAAGGCAAGGGAGAGATAGAGAGTAAATAAACTTAGCCTACATGCGCAGGCCATCATGAGTGCTATGAAGGAAAAAAACCCAAGGCCATGGAGATTGATATTGGTGTTTGAGAGGCTGCTATTTTTGACAAGGAGGAAGGAGGGGTAGAACTAGGGAACCATCCATGCGGCTATCCAGGGGGTTATAATGAAGTGAGCCACTGAGAGGATTCGTGGCAAGACTTCATGTGGTCCTAGAGAAACGGACAGAAAAATTCTTTTGAGATCTGGCTGTCCTCAGTGTCCTTACTGTCCTTGGGTTCTGTTAGATATTTGGCTACACATCCAATGAATTCCCCCTTTTTGCTTAAGCCAGTTTGAGTGGTTTTCCTTTCTTGCATTTAACAAATTTCAAAGTCGTCTACAAATCCACAAGGTGAGTAAAAGCAGTGATGAGCTGTCTAGAATTCGGCTGAGGCTCCTGGTCGGAGCATGTGGCTGGCTCTTCATCACCACCTGCTGATGTCTGTCAGGGGCGTTAACAAAGGGGCAAAACCCAACCAGTCTGTGAGTGGAAGAGACCTCAAGAGGTGATAATTCTGCAACTGTTTCTTGTTCCTGTTCAACAAATCTTGAAAATGCAAGGAATTATAGTCTTGAAAGCATTAAAAGAGTATTTGTGCCAAGATCATTCCATTTCATCTGGGGGATTTGGGGAAACTTAGATACATTAGCTGTGGGTTTTTTTTTTTTAAATGAGGTCCACCGTTGGTCCCCAACCCGGGTTCATTTCATACAGATCACTGTTGAGGGCTCTGAGCGATTCGACATATAAACGTGTACAGTTTATTTGACCTATAAATGTGTACAGGGTACGGCTTATTCCTGGCCTCGTGGCCTTGCACAGGTGGAGGCTGTGGCTGCCACGGGACTTATGCTGTCGGAAAATAATATTTATTGAGTCCTCCGATGCCAGAAGCTTGGCATATATTACCTTCCGTCCCTAAGGAATTAACCTCATTCTAGAGATGAGGAAACTGAGCTGCAGAGATTAGGCGCCTTCCGGGATCTGTCAAGTTTGGGTTGTAAGCTACAGGAGATTACTGTGCCTGGTAGAGCAGAAACAGAATATTGAGAGGAATTTGGGCGAAGCTTCCAGGGGTATGCCTAGCATAGCACTGCAGAGCCGGTCTGCTGAGCAAGCCACTGCTACCCTTACAGAGAACCGGATGCCAGTGTTGGCCCGGCTGCCATGTCCGGGCAGGTACGTGGTGCCACTGCTCCTGACCCTGCTGCCACCGCCACAGAAGAGTTTGCCCCCTGCAATTCAACCTTCCCACTGCTCTCTTGTCTTATCAGCTCCCGCGTAAAACTTTGCCTAAGTGGTTTCTGTTTGGGAGACTGTGAATGTGGACTCTCGCTGCAAGAGAGTCTGGGAAAGGAAGTGGCTGGTCTTTCCATCTCCCAAGACAGACCGGTTCAGTCCCTCATGGAAGTGGGGAAATTGCTCTAAAACAGAAAGCGGTTCAGATGTAGGCAGCCAGACACCCGTCACATGCCCACCAGAGTTGTCAATATGGCATATCCACTGAGGGGTGGAGTTGGTGCTCCACTTCCAGAACCCAGCATTTTCCATTCCCTCTTGCAGGGCTGTCGATGGAGTAGAAGGAGATGCTCGCTTTAAAAATGCATTGAACAGACATGGTGCTCAGTATTTTCATCATGTCACTAAGTGCTGAGGGGTGCCAAGGTGCAGAAGACATGGTCCTTGCCCTCAAGGTGCCAGTGTCACGTGGTCGTGAGCAGCAATGATAGATGACAAACATACTGATTGCCTTCTGTACCAGGGGCTTTGTATCCACTGTCTCTAAATCCTGACAACAACCCACAAGGAGAGATTCTTAAGGCCATTTTGTTTTTCAGTTGGTGACACCGATGCTCAGAAAGGCTACATGACATGTCCACATCACACAGGGAAGAAGCAGCAAGTCCCAGACGAGAACCAGAGGTCTGTCTGACCGGCTGCGACCTGGGGACCCTGGGGGCCTGTAGGATCAGTAGCTAAGCGGACGGCTGAGCTGGGATTTGAGCACAGGCCTCTGACTCTGGCCCCCACAAGCTAAACCACTAAGTGAGAACGACTCCACACTAGCCACCTCACTATGGCACGTGTAGGCTGGTCTGCCCTTTTGCCTTCATTGGTCTGGATGCCTTTTATTCGGTCTTGAGGTTATAAAATTTGTCCTTTCCAGTTCCGTTTTTTTAGGGACGATGACCACCTCAGCTGATTCTAGGACAGGGGCGTGTCACTAAGCCAGGCCACCCAAAGACCCTCTGAAGGCGGGCTAGAAAGAATCGGCACCGGCCAGCTGACCTTGAAGGTCACCTCCCCGTCTGAATCTCCATGAGGAGGGCTCATTCCTGGAATGTGTGACTCCTTTGAGACAGAAAGCTCTAGATTTTAACTCTCTTCTGTGAGGCTCTGGGGCTTTCGGATCTCAGGCCAGTCACCCTGACCACTGGCGAGTTCCTTCCCTAAAGGCTAAGGACAGGCTGCTAGTGGTGATTAAGTTCATAATGAGGGAAAAGGACTTGTGAAGAAGGAACATGCTCTCGCCTCTGGTGGGGGTGTCGAGAGTGACATTATGAGGGCATGGCTCCCAGCTGGACAGGTCTGGCAGTGCTGAGGGTAAGTAGAACGGATATTGTGAGAGAGGTCATGAGAGGCTGAGAGACAGAGACACAGAAAGTGGGGGGAATTGGTCTTTATTCACGTCTTTGTGTCCCGTCTTGCACTGCTGACCCAGGGTCTACCAAACTTCTTCAGCCTTAGTTTTCCTGCTGCTCGTCACGCGCACTACCCTGGTCTATGTATACGTGCTTAAGCATTTCTGCCATCCTGTTGGCATTATTAGGCCATTTCCATTCACTTCCTGTAAATGGGAGCCCATACCACCTCCCCACCCCCAATGTACACACACAGGTGCACACAAACACCACACCCCCTACGCACACTCCCATACCTCACACATACCACACCGCGTCACCTGCACCGCACTGCCCTACATCCCCCCACACACCCACACATGTCCCACGCCCCCACCCATACTACAACCCCTGTGCACACCCCCACACCACACCATGCCACCCACACAGCCCTGAACACACCCCACACTCCCCCCACACTACACCGCCTATGCACACATCCCACCCCCCCACACCACACACACATTATCTACCACACACATCACATCCCCCAGACCTCCCCACCACATGCACTCACACCACACACCACACCACATAGCATACCACACACATCATACCCCCCAATACCACATACACACCACACACACCACACCATACCCCCACCACACATACACATTCTGCACACACACCACTCCACCCTCCACCCCCCACATACACCCGCCACATCACAGCCCCCACAACACACACACACACACACACACACACCCCGCTCCCCACTCCCCGCCCCACATCCTACCAGTAAAAACCTCAGAGCCATTGCTGTACCCTGGAGATTGCTTTGTCTTTGAGAGTCTGAAAAGAAAAACCCATCAGCCATCAAAGATTTTAATTATTTATTTTTAATTACACAAGCAATGCATGAATATGTTCTACTTGTAAAAAATTCACACAATACATATAAAATTAAAGTCTCCCTCAAGTGAAGAATTTTAAATAGACCTGGTCCTCACCTGTCAGAGAGCAGTCTGCCGTGGACCAGCTCTGGGGAATGTTGGCGAGCCCGACAGGGGCTTAAGGACACAAGGAGCTCTTGTTGTACAGGCAAGGGCGAGGACACTGGGGTCACTTGTAAAATAAAATGGGGGTCTCAAGCTGAATGGATCCTTTCTGTAAGAGAATCTTCCTCAGGCACACCCTGTCCCATCTAACTTACTGAAGGGGTTTCTCAATATTGGCTCACACTCTCCTTGAGCTTCAGGGACCCAGCTATATTTGGCCATCACGAGTGGGAAAATTTTTGTCAAATCCATCTCTTTCTCCACAACGTTCTATTAGTGGGTGTTTCCTGATGACTCAATAAACCCCTGTATACATTTGCTGTGGAACCAAATGGAGATGAATCAAGGGTTTTGAAAAAGGACTCAGAGATCCATTGAATTCAAGAAATATGGAAACAGAAAGAATCTCAGAGAACATCAGTTTAGTTCTTCAGTTGACAGGTGAAGAACTTAAGGGTCGCATGCCCTGAGTCCCATAGGCAGAGTGAGGACTAGGATTCCTGGTGTCAGACCCTCCGCTCATTGCTTTCTCTGGCCACTACACCAGAGCTGGGGTCCACACCGCCGCTGCGATCGACCCACAGGACCTGGCAGGTCACAACGATTTTTGGCCCCATGTGCTTCATCGTGTCTATCTACCTTAGAGTAGCCTTGCAAAGAGTATCAAATGAAGTAATGACTGTTCGGTGCCATACAGATCGCCATGCAGTCTCCCAGTGCAAAAAGTGAACCGCAGCTCAGTCATTAGAAAGACAAGCGTTCTTAAGTGGTCATCCACAACAGCACTTCTCAGAGCACGATTGTCGCCTACCTGGATAAACATGTTTGGGAACCTGGACGGGAAGCTTCGCTTTTTTTGTTTTGGTTAGTCTTTTCAAGTTCCCTAGAAACTTGGTTAGACACTGTGTGTCCAATGATCTTAGGAAATTATTTTTAATTCAGTGAGGTGTGATAATGGTGTTGTGGTTATGCCCAGGATGTCATTAATTAAATTTAAACAATGTGTGCTGAAGTATTTGTGGGTTATTCAGGGCTGTTGTTTTGGTGTTATGTATCATGATGTCTGTAATTTATTTTTTAAGGGTTCAGCAATTGTGGGGGTGTGCATGCGAGTGCCCACATACATATGGCAAAACGTTAACTGCTTTGAATCTGGGTGGTGGGTATGTCACAGGTATGGCAGTTCAGCAGATACAGTCTATCTTTCTGTAGGTTTGAGGACTTATATAATAAAATGACTAGTAAGACATTCTCCAGGTGATTCTGATTCTCTCTTCTGGTTCAAGAACCATTATGGGGGCGCCTGGGTGGCACAGCGGTTAAGCGTCTGCCTTCGGCTCAGGGCGTGATCCCGGCGTTCTGGGATCGAGCCCCGCATCAGGCTGCTCTGCTAGGAGCCTGCTTCTTCCTCTCCCACTCCCCCTGCTTGTGTTCCCTCTCTCGCTGGCTGTCTCTGTCAAATAAATAAATAAAATCTTAAAAAAAAAAAAAAAGAACCATTATGAAGCTGCACTTACCAATGACAGTATGTGAGTGGAAAGGTCTTTTTAATTCCCCTCTTGGTGTCTCATTAGAATTGGAGCTCTTTTCCGCAGCAATACTGGCAAGATTCTATTTCCTTTTGCTTTGTTTTGCCTGTCTGAGTCATCTGCAGAGCCAAAATATTGATCTCATAGGCCATCTTTCTCATTTCCAGGCAGGCCTAGAAGTGTAACAAACTCAGTTGGAATATATGGATTAGACCAGTGGTTCCCAAACTTGGGTGCCTAGAAACATCACCCGTGGAATTTCAGCAGGCTTAGGGTGAGACACAGTTATATGATTTAACAGCAATCAGAGGTAATTCTAAAAATGTACATTAAGCTTTGAGACCCTTATTTTAAATAATAATGACCACAAAGCCAAGGTCGCAGGTTTGATTTCCAACTTAAGAGCTATTGAACTTTGCATGAAGAAAAGTTCTGTTCCTTAGTGACATCCTGCACACCTTACCTTTTTCTACCATTTTTCAATGAAGGTTTTGGTGGACAAAATGAAAAAAAAAAAAAACCAGGATAAAGAAGGCAAATGTATCAGAGCAATTTGCTATTGCAAATACACATACTGTTTCCCCGCTTCTTCTGAGGACCTGCTACGTTGTGTTGTTGAGGTGGCTGCATTTTACTGATGGGTGAAAAGAGGCTTTTATTTGTCATTCTCGGATTACCGCATGTATCAACTACTTCAGGAATTTTGGATGAAAAGGTAAAAATGTTTTGTCAGCATCAGTGAATTGTAATCAAAATGAATGAGGCTTTTAATGAAAAACACCTGATAAAAAGTTACCCAGCAAAACTGAAAGGAAAAACTGAACCTCAGGAGACAGAAAATTTAACCCTTTCCCCGCCTCCCCCAACCGTCTTTATGGTGGACAGTTTCTGGGGCTCCTTAGGCTGCCCTAAAGGAAGATGGGAGCAGCCCTGCGGTGGAGCCCTGGTTCCTCTCCCACAAAGCAGCAGGGTCCTTCACAGGCACGCTGTAAAGCAGCTTCCCGTGTTCTTATGTAATACGTCTTTGCAGCTTAAACCTTTAATTAACCAGAGATGTCATCAAGAAAAGTTTGCCAAGGAAGAGGATGCCTGGTTTAATTAAAAAGATCTTTAATAGTTATTAAGGAAATCAATTTGGAAGTCAGGCCTGAGAGCCGTGATGGGGGAAGAAATCACTGAGAGGAACTCAGCCATCTCTGGGGTAATGTTTTAACCCTTGGATCCACATTGCCTCAAAATTCCCGAGGCAATGGTGCAGGGACGGAGAGGAATGCTTATCAGCACTCATCACTTTAGAATCTCCATTCCAGATCCAAGAGGCAGGTCGGCCTTATGCACGAGAAGCCTAACCTTTCTGAAATGCAGTTATCCTGGCAATTGAAGGAAATAGGAAACCTTTATAAATTGAAAATCTCCTACCTCATAAGTATAAGCTATTTTTTTTTTTCAAAGAGATGCATTATTTCTCCCTGAGGATTTGTGCTTGGACGGTACATCAGGCTTCTTTCCATTACCGTGCAAACCCGCCTTCTTCCGATCAAGCTAGAAAAAGGGATTTGGCTCTTCGGAGCACAAGAGAAATATTATTTTCACTTGTCTCATGAAAATGATGACACAAAAGGTGAAATAGCCAGAGGATGGGCAAAATAAATTGTCTGTGTGGAAGAAACCTGCAAAAGGCAAGGAGTTTTTATTTTAAAAAATAGCATTTTGCCAACAGGGGGATGATATTAATACCATCCTCTGATGCAGCCCAGTTGAGTTCAAATGATAAAAGCACTTTTCAAATAGTCTATGTTTAATTAATATTTGTACAGCACTTAGAGAAACTGAAGACAGGTGCAGAGTATGGCTACAAAAATAATTTTCCTGTTGCAATGTAGCTATTTCTCTGGTGGGCCTGAAAGCTTGTACCTGGGTCTTCTGTTATTACTCACTGGAAACTCAACAGACAGGAGGAACCAGGTCTTTGAACACTCAGGCCTGCTCCCTAATGGCCAGCTTCCACTTTCTTGAAGAGCTGGACACAGGCTTTATATTTGTATTCCTTACAGCAAATTGCCCAGAATCTGTGCTCACGAAGTATTTGTTGATTGCTCTGCTGACTACCTGGAAACCTTCGGGCTTCATAGCGCCCCCACCTATCCAAAGTGCCTTAGCACTTAGCACTTTCGCTAGAAGGACATCACTTGGAGAATTGGGGGGTCTGGGTAGGTACATGACAACCCAAGCTTTCGTAATGAACTTATTTTCTTGCTGTAGCTAGGTTACGTTGCTTCTCAGGGCGCCACTTTTCTTAATTACAAAATAAGGAGCATTGAACTAGATGTTCTCAAAGGCCCCTCCTGACCCTAACATAGTGCGATCCATTATTTCCCCTTTGCCTGAAACGGGTATATCTGTTCTAAGTCAACAGAATGATGGTGCATGGGAAATATCAGTGCTTATTAAAACATTTATGGCTGAAGGATGGGTTGTAAGCCGGCCAGCAGTGGGCTGGCTCTAGACTGCACGCCTGCTTAGTTTGGCCCACCAGATTTTTTTTCCCCCCAAGGATGGGAATCGAATTAGTTACCAATAGTTAAAATCCAGGAAATATCACGTAGTCTTCTGGACTTCTGTTTCTGTTGAGAAGTTGGAAAACTGGCAATGATCTCCACTGGCAATGATCCGTTGAAACTGCCTCCCTGTGAGTCTTGAACACCCATCCCCCCAACTGTGTCCTCAGAATGAAGGTTGAACGTTAGTTCCATTGTTCCCACTGTACTGATGCTGTTGTTTCCCTGGCCCTATCCTGCTGCACTCCTTCACGTTTCTTTCATGGCCGGTGTAGGTACGGGGGTGAAAGGAAGAGATAGTTGGAGGGATAATTAGGGTCTGATGTCAGGAACCCCTGCCCTCGGGAGAGACATCTGTGCCAGGAACCTGGCTGCTTTCTGGGATGTGTGAGTGGGTAGGTGGGTAAAGTGCCTTCTGTTGGTAAATGGAATCAGACACTGATGTGGGCAATAGAATTATTTCCTATTTAAAGCTCGCTCAGTTTGTCCACATTGCCTCATCTCTGGAGAAATGTCTTGAATATTATTTACTCAGAAAAGTGCCCCACATGAACATTTTGATTATCCTGAGCTCAGCACACACACAAAAGAACTTTTAACAGCAAAGACCCACGTGTTTAGTCACCTAAGAAAATCAGTCTCGTGGGGCGCCTGGGTGGCACAGCGGTTAAGCGTCTGCCTTCGGCTCAGGGCGTGATCCCGGCGTTATGGGATCGGAGCCCCACATCAGGCTCCTCTGTTATGAGCCTGCTTCTTCCTCTCCCACTCCCCCTGCTTGTGTTCCCTCTCTCTCTGGCTGTCTCTATCTCTGTCAAATAAATAAATAAAATCTTTGAAAAAAAAAAAGAAAGAAAATCAGTCTCGTGTTTGGCAACGTCATTGGAAGCCCTCCTGTCTGTTAGAGTGGTCATCTAATGTATTGTCTAAAATGGCAATTTCTTAAAAGTCAAAGGGGGCACGATTAATAATTATGCCAGGAAAATAGGAATAAACCAGGACTTTCTCACGCGAACTGGAACGTGTGGTCACCCTGTTCAATATGCAATATCCACTAATGAGTTGATCATAGAATCTGCCATTGGCCCTTGGAATTTGTCCTGGGAAGGAAGTCTGTCCCATTTCCACTCCTGGGGCATGCCTGGCTCCTCTCACTGTTGACCTTCCTGCCAGATTGGAAACAACCCACCACAGTTCTGTTCCTTCTGGGATTCCAGCTCTCCCGCTCCCTTCTACCTTTCACTGGTGCCTCTAAGTGTAAGCCTTGCAAGGACTGTCTTTGACAGTAAGAGACGATGCAGGTGGCTGATAGACCTGGCCGTCTGAAATTCTGGCGACCTGGGGAGTAAATGACAGCTGTCTTTGAAACCCTCCATTTCTTCTGCTTGTGCTCTCCTCCTTCAGAGACCCTTCTAGGTAATTCAGGTTAAAGAATTTTCCTCTACTTTTTAAAAAAGCTGATTGGGTCACCCCTCTATGCAATTAGAACTTTGCACTTTCTGGGAGGTGTGGTGGTGGTTCATGACTCAGGTCACGGCAGGACACTACCATTGATGACTGAATCATTTTCTACAACCAGCGAGGACATATCACTGTGGCAATAGTAAGTTTTTCACTTGGTATTTGGGGAAGAAACAAAGTTTGGGGGCATTTCAAATAATGAAAGAAGAAGCAGGCTTTTGAAATGCAAAGATATAAATCCCTTTCTAGGAAGCAAATTATACCTAGCGGAAAAAAAAGGAGGTGGGGTGGAGGGTAGTGGGATAGTGAAAGGAGTTGTTTAATGGATAGAGAGAGATCCAGAAAGGTGATTCTCAGATCTCTTAGATAAAGCCACCCATCTACTCATCAAAGATGAGAGGAAAAGCCAGTTGGCTTTATTCTTCTGACAAAGATGCACCAACATGGCAGAGAGGAGGTAGGAAGGTATAGCTCACGCTCATTTCTCACGCAGCCGAAACTATTCTATCACTCGCTTTATCAAAAGGCCTTGCAGGAGACTTGGGGCATGTGGTTGTGACAGAATCGACAGTGGCAGGGAAAAGGGAGAAGAGCACAGAGGAAAAGGAGCTGATGTATTATTTACAGCTGGAGAACTTGAACAGAGCAGACGGCAGGGGTCGGCCCGAAGACCTGTGTCTGTACGACTGTGGAATAAAGACAAGACATCTTTGAATTCTTGGTGTGCTCCTTCTGCTGCCAGGGCCCCCTGCCAGTGCTGGGCCAGCGTGCGTGCGTCTACTGTCTCCACTGTGCGACAATCTGCCCTGCTACCCGTCACCTCTCCCTGCGGCCCGGAAGGGGTAAAGACCTCAACAGAAAGCCGTCCGGGCCTCTGTGGGTAAAAATCTCATTAGGTTGGTACAGAGGGCATCTCGCTGGTGGTGACAGGTCTAATAAGCATGCAGACGGGAGACCCGCATGCCCACACTCTCTCTCCTTTAAGTCACACGGTGGGCAGGGAGGAAGGATGCAGGGAGTCGGATCCGAAAGGAACAAAAGGCAGCAGGCTCTGCAGTGAGCGCAGTGAGAATGACGGGAGGACAGCTCCAGGAAGCCAGAAGGAAAGTGGGAAAGCCCAAAGCTAAAGCCACTGGAGGGCATGTGCCTCGGACTTCCCAGCTGCCTCCTGCTTCCAGCTTACATTGGCTCCATATGCTGCTTTACACAGCTTTTTGGGGCCATAATGGGTTTTATTCCATAGTTTTTATACTAACATGAATGACTCACATCTGCTCCAATACCCAATTTCCTCTCTAATGTCTTCGGCTGTGAGGAGAGAACAGCTTACACAGAACTTGCCAACCACAGGAGTAGCAGAAAGAGTCCCGATCCAGGGATGAGGAAGGTTAGGACCTTCCGTGCATGAGTGGGAAGGGCCGTTGAGAGGGCATGACGTTACGGGTGGGGAAACTGAGACCCAGAGAAACGAGGAGCTTGCGCAGGAACGTCAAGACCAGGGAAGCAGATCCATTTGAGGGCACCTAATGAGTGTACTTGTTTAATTCATCTTATTTCCTGCCATGTTAAATCTTTCGCGAGGAGCTTTTCCTCCCCATATAAGCTGTGATGAGAAAAAAGTAACTTGGATTAATCACCAATGATAGCTAATCCCCCACTGGGATCCACTGTGCTCTGCATTACTTAAGCTGGTTATTAAAGTTTTAAATATCCACCAAAGCGTGGGGGACCCCATGCTGGGTCCTGGGAGAGACCTATGCAGCTGAGTCCTGCGTGGGGATTCACCTGGCTTCCAGATGTTCGAAGTCCCATCCAAAGTGGATTTCAATCCTGATGACAGGTATTGGTCTGACAACCCAGACTAATAGTCTTGTGGCTGGATCAGGTAATGACACTTGGCAAAACTGGCTTCCCTTGACAGCTTCCACAGGCCCAGGGAATCTTCTCCACTTGAGCAGAGGACAAAATAATGATTCAAGAAGCAAGCACCTCGGAAGGCAATCCCTGCTCTCCCAGGCATTGCAGGCCCTGCATGGAGCTGCCCCAGGGGAACCTAGGGCCTCGGTTTCCCCAGATGCCCAGCAGAACGAAGGCCCTCAGCCCCTCGGCAGCCGGCAGCGTGGTGCTGCACCATCTCCGAAGCTTGGCGGTTGTGTAACTGTCTGCCATCTGTTACTCGGAAGCAGCATCACAAAGCGCTGAGCAACGGACGACAGTGCGGTGCCGCAGCTCCTGCCTGGAGCCCGCAGCATCTCAGCCGCTTGCCTGGGGGTCCCCTGCCAAGCCTGCCGCAGCATACTGGGCAGGCCCTCGCCTGCAGGTCCAGGGGGAGGCCCCTGGAAGAAATCCAGGGAGCTCAAGATGCTGCAGGGATGGGGCTCTCTTTCTGCTCCCTTCACCCCTCCCATTACATTGATCTACCTGGACTTTTGCCCGGCCAAAGTGGCGGCTGGGGAGCCTACCCCAATCTTTCAGTGTCCAGAGTTCTAATAAACACGAGTCCTGGACACTCCTCCTCTCCCCCACCTCAGGTTCTATGTGATGGTCTGAGAGTTCAGCTGAGTCTTAAGATGGGCTGCCAAGAGTGCTCAGCTTTTCTAGGCTGTTTGATTTCCACCTCTGTTCCCAGCCCGAAACTTGTTATCTACAGCCTGGCCAAGGACACCTTGGGGCTGAGAAGCAGGACGGGCCTGTGGCTGAATGATAAGGCACCAAGCATGGGGGGCTTTTGGCAGATTCCTCCATATCCGACTCCTTTTCTTGGGGGCTCCATTTTACTGGAGAATGAATTCCAGAGCCCCGCTCGACACCTGCCCCACCTCCAGACAGGGTATGGGGCTTCCTCTGTGCCAAGCTCTGTGGGGAGAGGCAGGCGGAGGGCGGCTATATGGCGGCAGTTACATCATCCTCACCTCCCCCGCAACTTGATGGCATAAGCACCCCTCCCACTAAGGCTGCGGACATTCAAACGGCACAATCTGGCAGGTGGTCTTCCCCAGGCAGAACAGGGTTTTTCATACTCTTCCTTGAGGGATCAAATGATCAGAATAACACCAGCACCTCAATTCAGCTCTCACAACTATTCGCTCATTGTCAGGGGAGGTCTCGCCATCCTCGCCATTGTACAGGTGAAGCATCTAGGCTGGGGAAAGGTAAAGGACTTGCCCAATATTCGCACAGCTAGAAAGTCTGACCCAGGCCAGAACTCCTAGTCCAGTGATAGCATCATGATTCCAGCCTAGTGGAGGCCTATAAGGGAATCCAATTCGTAATCTGCTCTGCCTCTAGCCTCAGTTTGCATCTGCAAAAAGGAGAATGCACTTTCCAAGGGCATTGGGAAAAGGGGCTTTCCCAGGGTCATTTTCCAAGTGCCTCATGTGGTTGGCACAACTTCGGACCCCTGCTTCCTTACAAGCACAGAGCCCTGATGCTTACAGGGAGAGAAAACCCGTAAGGGAGATAATTGCGCCTTAATTTTTAAAAAGATTTCTTTAAAGTTAAATTTAGATCAGCTCAGCTTTCCATTAAGCTGAAAAAGTTGCCAGGCACCTGCAGGCAGGCATAGAAACACCCTGGGGAGTTGGCTGAACTCGGCCTTGGGCCTGACCGCCCGGCAGCGTGAACCACTTGGGGCAGCAGCCCGGCCAGCGCCCGCGTCCCACAGTCCCAGCGCCGGCTCCCGGAAGGCGGGTGCGTTGGGGGCGGGCCCCGGGAGTGAGCGCCACGTGCAGCCCCCGCGGCGAGCGGGAAAGTCCTCCCAGGCCCGCCTCGGCCCTGCGCGGGCCGGCCCCGAGGTCCCAGCTGGCAGCTGGGGTGGCGGGGCTGCGGGGGCACCGTTCCTGCCCGGCCCCGCCCCAACCCAGGCCGGCCCCGGAGCTGCGTCCAGGGCTCGGCTCGCGCGGCCCCAGAGCAGCACGGTGCGCCTCGGTCGGCGGGCGGCGGTAGCGCCCCCTCTCAGAGCCCCGCTCGCTCCCGCCCGGGCTCCTTCGGAGTCGGTCTATCGGGCCCACGGTTTCGCTTCGCTCCCTCCCCTCCCTCCTTCCTCGTGTTCCTCCCGGGGTGCCGGGCACAGCCTCGGATTCCTCCCTCCCCGCAGCTCGAGTCCGTTTCTCTCGCAGCGGCGGCGGGCGAGGCGGCGGCGGCGGCGCGGGGAGCATCTCGGCTGCCACTGAGCTTCTCCGGCGGGAGCGGGAGTCCAGCTTGGCTGCCCTTCGGTCCTTCCCTGCCGCTCTGGACCCCGAGACCCCCGCCCCTGGTCGCTTTTCTCCGAAGCGGGCGGGGCGCCTAGCAGCTTCCCGCCGCCCCTGCACCCGGATCCCGGGGCCGCCGCTCTCCCGGACTCCTGCCCCTCCGACCCTGACCGCCAGGGGGTGCCCCAGGGGCGGAGCGCCGCGGAGAAGACGAGGCAAACGGGACCATGCGGCGCCTGACTCGCCGCTTGGCGCTGCCGATCTTCGGGGTGCTCTGGATCACCGTGCTGCTGTTCTTCTGGGTAACCAAGAAGAAGTTGGAGGTGCCGCCGGGACCTGAAGTGCAGACCCCAAAGGTACGGGCTTGGGCGGCGTGGTGGACGCAGGGCACTGGGTTGCAGGAGTGCGCGCCGCTCGCGCGCGGGGCTTGCGGGCTCCCGGGAAGCCAGGGCTGGGGTCTGGGTGCTGCGAGCAGGTAACGGGGCGCCGGATGCGACCACAGGGTGATATTTCTGGTTTTAGGGAAGCTCGGGGCACCTCGGGACCCGCTGAGTGTGGGTGGCGGGCGTGCGCTCGCGGACAGAGCGGGTCGCTGAACTTGAGCAGCGCGCGGGGGTCCCGGGGCGGAGGGGGCGCTGCAGACGAGCCGCCCAGGGGTGGCGGTCCGTGGACGCCGCGGGCGAGTGGCGGGCGGTCGGGTCCGGTGGCAGGGCCGGCGGGTGCTGGCGCCCGCGAGAAGTCTGGCCGCGGCGCTGACCTCCTTCCCGCAGCTGCCAGGCCCGACCAGGGGAGGCCGGAGGCCCGGGGTGCTCCGCGCGCGCGTGTGCATCGCGGGCGAGCGCCGTACAGCCTCCCGCACGCCTGCTGCTGGGGCCCACCGGCCTGTCGCCACCCCTGCTTTCTAATTGTCCCCGAGCTCTCCAGCTGCGTGGGAAGTTCAATGTGCCCTGAACGCCACTGAGAATCCTGTAAAAGCAGACGCCTTCGTGTTGGTGGGGAGTTGGGGAAATGAGAATCCAAGTGGCTTTTCCAACTCCTGCCCGGTCGGTTCCTCCAAGCGCAGCCAGAAGGTTCTCCCTTTGGGCTCGCTCTTACCTGTAATTCAGAGCCCCCATTCCTCCGTCTCCTCTTCCACAGACCTGGCCGCGGGGCACAGAAGGAGGCCTCTGGGGGTTCCTGGCCAGCCAGGCAACATTTATGAACGGGGTCCAGAGCAGTCCTCTAGGGTCTGGGAAAAAGCCCTTGGAGGAGGTTGTGGTCTGAAGCAGGAGGCTAAAAGAAAGGGAGACAGGGAAAGAGGGGAGTCTCCCCAGTGAGTACTGTACAGAGGACCCCCTTCGTGCCAGGTACACAGTGGGTGCTTCTTCATAAGTAATTGTGTAAGTTGGGTTGTGTCCTAATTTCATAGAGTAAGAAGCAAGTTCAGTCTTTGTACCTTGCCTTAGGTCACTCTGATTTGAACTCAGATCTCTGATATTCAGAATCTTTCCACTATAGCAAGGTGTGTCTCAGATCCCCTTTTATCTAAGTCTTCTGGCATTTAGGTTTTGGAATCTCACTAATGCCCAGTTGAGTTCCACAAGCTTTTATTGGTAGTGTGCTGTGTGCCAGGCCATGTGCTAGGGGCTAGGGGTACAGAGATGCAGAACTTGGTCTCTGGGCATAGGGATTTCCCCGGGAAGGGGCCAGGACCATACAGTTCGCTGAGGGCCAACAGAGCTCAGTGTACTGGGTGTCATGGGAGCCTGGGGACTTCCTGTAGGAGGAGGATGTAACAGAACTGAGTTGAGAAGGATGAACTGTAGGTTTGCCAGGAGGTAGGGAGGGCATTCCAGGTAGAGGTTAACTGTACCAAACAGGCTCAGAGGAATGACACAGCAGGTTGTGTGAGTTTGGCATTATTTGGGCGTAAACCACGTGGCTGATGGTACAAAGGAAGCTGGGGGAGGGTGTATGAGGGTCGGATTGGGTAGGACCTTGTGGGTGCTAGGGACCCTTAAAGGGGTGGTAAGCAGCGGAGTGACGAGATCAGACTGGTGATTTCAGGCAGCCTTTGGAGCACTGGATCAATTTTCTCACCTCAGACCTGCGCGTAGATCTGGAGAGCTTTTCTTCTTTTCCCCCGGGGTGGGTCCGCTCCTTGTGATGCAGTTAATGATGCCTGCAGAGACTTGAACTCTCGCTGTTTTGCGTTGAACCTCATTACCTTAAGCTTACTTATTCTTAGTTTACACCAGGGAGCTGGGATAAGAAAGCTCTATCCTTCTTTGTGCACTTTTCTTTCGTCTTTACACTGCCTCCTCTCATTCTGGTGTGCGCTGGACACACAGTTATTGAATGCAGCTCTATGCCAGGCTCTGTGCTAGGTTAGGAGGCTGCTGTGATGAGGACGCTGAGTCCCTGGCCCTTTGCAGGGAGGTGGAAGCTCTCACAGATTCCTGGTCGGGGCAGAATTACAAACAAATGAGTAGTGGTTGGGGTGGGGGGAGTGGTCTGATATTGGAATTCTGGGCATAGTGCCATGCAGGCACGGAAGAGGGGGTCTTCTAGTTTTGACCCCTTGCTTTTTGTCTTCATAGTTTATTTCTTCTTCCTCCCATTTCCTGTATTCTTCAGAAACACAAATTCTATAGACTCTTAAAATCTTGATACCTTTTATTATTAGGCATCCTTCTTAGTATATTTCTCCTTCCTGTTTTTCATCTGTTTGACCTCACGTGTGTATTTGTGAGTGTCTTTGTGTCTGGTACATGTATCTGAGGAAGGAGATGGAGAGACAAAGAGTCCTTAACACCAGAACAATTTTATTGCTATGACTGATCTATTTCGGAAATTTGCACATCCTGTCCAGAGGAGCGTGGTTGGTTCCCAAACCCGATTGTGTGTCACAGTCCCCCGGAGAGCTTGTTTAACATACAAGCTTTGGGGTTTATTGTGGTGATTATGATTCTGTGGGTTTGGGAGAAGGTCTTAGAATCACTGTTTTTACAAGGGTTCCTTGTGAGTCGAAAGCAGCCTATTGATGGATAACATTTGGAGCTAGTTGAAGAATAATAAGTGTGTTGATTTTTTTGTAGTTTGGTTGGCCCCACGTAAATATGATCGAATGATTTCATTCTTCTTGAGTTCCTCAAGGACCGAGCTTGTGTGAGCATGTGCGCTCCTGTGAAGTAACAGTAGCTAGCATTTGCACAGTGCTTTACAAATTCACAAACTCTATTTCATGCATATTAGCTCATTTAATCTCCACAACAACCACATGGGGCAGATCATACTTTTATGCAGATAAGACTGAATGATGAAGTTAAACAATTGGCCTAAGATAACAAGGTTATTAAGTGGCAGCATGAGGGATAAGAGTGGAACGGGATCATTTTGGGATCTGCCCCCCCTCCCCCGGCTCCTTCCATGGCGCTATGGTGCGTGGACTGCCAGGGTCTGCTCTTAGGGGTGATGGGGGGAGGCTAGGGATATTTATGGCATGCTTCCCAACCTACTTCCCAGCATGTCCATGGCTCATCCCTGGACACGTGCCTTTGCAGAGCTCCAGGGAGAGTGGAGGGTGTGGGTGTAATTTGTGAGGGAACCACCGTGGAGGGAAAGCCTTCTCTGCCTTTGGAGGAGGCCAGCTGGGGCAGGGGAGGCTCCTTTGACTGGACGGAGCACGCCCTGGTGGGGAGGGTCCCATGGGGGGTTGCATCCAATGTCTGGAGCACGACTGGTTTAAGAACCATTGCCAGGAGAGAGATTGTTTCCTCGATAGTAGGGATTCAGATGGGACATTTGTCTATTGTAGGGAAGAAACTCAGTTTTGAGTGAGTTTAATACCCTAGCTTTTCCCAGGAAATGTTCATTCCTCCTCTTGGGGAGAGCCCTTGCCTTGGGCATGCCGAAGCCTTTGGCAAGTTGTCATCCCACCTGGGCCTCTTCCTGCTGTGGAAGAGGGGGTCAGGTTATTTTCCAAAGCACGAGCAATGGGCTCCCTCCCCTGAGAAGTCAGGGGATTGGTGGAGGCCTGGAGACTGTGGCCAGGGCTCTTGGGCGGGGGACCTCTCTGTGTAGATTCCATGTAGCAAGTTGCCTTCCCCGGGGTCTGCGACAAGTTCTAGTTCCCAGGCCCTTCCTTGCCTTCCCTCCCAGCGTTGGGAAGCATCCTCATTCACTGGGTGATGGGATCTCAGAAGTGGGCCTGATAATAAAATAAAACCTATGTCTCGTCACAATCCAACCGATGTAGAGAAGGCAAGTTGCATTCCTAGTTTAAGGAAATTAATTGGATTTCTTTCTTTTTTTTAGTTCCAAGAAGGGCTGGTTCTATTAATAGCTCAAGTAAAGATTTCTTTAAGTTTGACTTCTTAATGTTGATTTGATTCTTTTACCGGGTCCCCCACCCCTGAATTCTGCAGAGCTCTAATTCCTAATTGAAAATCATATAACAAGTTGGATGTCTTAATTTAAACTGTATTTCAGTGATAAATACTGTACCACTAAAAATACCTGAAAAATATTTTTATTTCTTCTCTCCCCTATCATTTGTTTGCCATTTGGAGAATTATACAATAACCAACAGAATTAAAAAAAAGGCAGCAAATTTGTCTCTTACTTCCAGGAAACTAAATTTAGTCCAGGGGCTTAGGGCTTAGTAAAAGCAAAAGAATTTGAGGCCTGAGGGTACTTTTTGAGGAAGGTATTGGAAATGTAAAGGCTTTGAATAAAGTGCCTCGGGCCCATGTAGATGTATTTGTGCTGTACTAGAAATACAGCAAACACTATTAGAAAAGAGCTTGTCTCTCCGCAATATTTGCATACCACAAATGCCTTGGGTATATGACACTGTTATTTTATTCCCCATTTAGTAGATCATTTCTCCCATTTAAAAAAATTATGAATTTTGGAGAGAAAGACCTTATTCATCTGCTGATACTCAGTGCATGCATGTTGGACTCTGTCCAGAGAATTTTGACTCTGGCATGACCAGAAGGAGCCCACTGTCAGATGAATGTTCATCCTTTCATTCACTCCTGCATGCTGGTGCCTACACCCTGCGCTGGGCTGTTTTCCCCTCTGCTGAGGTTCCTAGAGCAGGTGGAGGGTAGTGTTGCCTTGTGGTCCAGCAGGGGTTGCTGTAAGAGGATGGGAAATATAAAAGTAGCAGGTTGGAATGTCAGGTATCCACGAAATGGCATGTCTTTGCTTTGTAGATATCAACAAGCTGCTTTTTTTTTTTTTTCTTAAACCATGAGCTCTCCCCCAGCCCCCAAATTCCAGGCTATTAGGCTGCTGGGAATCTCTCCACCCTAGGTTATTTTTTCGGCGTGCCCTGTGTTGTACCCATGTCCCAGCTTGCTTTCCCAGCCAGCCCTCCCCTCCAGAGCCCGGCGGGAGGCCCGGTCCTAGGGACTGGTGGATCTGTTCTGAGGGACTTTCTTTGCGTCCGTCTGGGGAGCTCTCTGTCTTCCTAAACCCTTGTTCCCCTGAGTACCCTCTTGCTTTGGGAAACAAAGACCAGGGATCCCTGTCTCAAATGTTCCTGGAGGCGTAGAATGATGCCTGCTCAAATCAGAGACGACAAAGGGGCAAAATCAAGAAGGAAAGAGAAATTAATGTCCCTGTCACAAGCCTCCCCAGCCTGTCTAGAGACTACCCTTTTTCCAGGTTGCTCATGTGTTTGTATCATTTCAAAGTGTTAATTTCCACTCATCAGAGGTCATTTGTAAACTAAACAGGGACAACATGAGGCTGCTGGTGCGGACGCCTGAGACCCAGGGTTTCCACGCCGCCTGGTTCACAGCCATCTCGTCCTCTACCTCCTTTGCCTGCATCCTCTCCCACAGCTTTCCATCCCAAATTTCCAGAACAGTCTTAGCCATTACCAGGCACATCTGAAGAAATGTGTTGCCGTGCCCTTGTTTAAGGTCTAACATGTACAGTTTTGTCCCTCTTCCAGAGCATCTCAAAATCCCCATTACATTTCTGGAAAAGCATCTGAATTAGAGAGCAGGGACCCATCCCCCCCTCCCCCTTTGGGGCAGTCTGTGAACCTTGCCATGGCTTTTACACATTCTGCCCCACAGACCAACATTCTAGACCCACCATCTGCTGGGGAAGTGAGTGTGGCTGTGCCCGCTGCCCCTGCAGGCTGGCTGCTGACTCCTCCCACTGGCTGCAGCGCCCCGAGAGAGTGGGTGGCCCCCCTGTTCCCCAGCAGCCTCAGAGACTCACACTGCTTGCTGGAGTCAGGAGACAGAGCCCCCACCCTCTCCTGGGAGCGCCTGTCCTATAACCATGTGTGGTTTCACCTTTTGGCTTTTCTTGTATGTGTGGCAACCCATTGGCAGGTGCCAGGGGCAACTCAGGTCCTTTCTCCCGGGCCCAGTTTCCCTAGCTGGGAAATGGGGGCGGTGCGCTGTGGCCCGGGGCCTGTCTCCCACTTGCTCCACCGGCAGCGTCTGTTGATTCGGGTGACTTGTGAATAACTCTGAAGTGAGACCTCGTGGCTATAAATAATTATGGCACAGATACTCTGTGTCTATTACTTATCTTTTAATTATTTTACCAGAAACGCTAGATTAACCAAAAAAATAAATCAGTCTCTGAGTCTTCAGATGTTGAGCCGATTAGGAAAGAACCCCTTTGGGATATGCAAGAACACACACGCGTACTCGGGTGCCCTGGGGAATTCTGCAGAAGCTCCTGAAATCTGCTGGCTCTGGTATTTTGGTATTTCAGAATAAATGGCCTGATGTGACCTTCTGGGGCAGCAGCCTTTGCATTTGGCAGCAACTGCTGCCATCACAGGACCTAATGAACGCGAGGAAGCGGGGGGGGGGGGAGAGGAAGAGGTCTCTGTGGTGAGAACTGGAGGGGGGGGTCCTCAGTCCTGCTTCTCTTTCCACGAGCCCCTCTTCCCTCCACCACGTTCTCCCTCCTCTTATTTGCATCTTCTGGAGAGCTGGTGGGGTCCGGAACACAGCCCTGGGACACTCGGCCGGGAGCCCCAGGAGGAACAGGAGGCTGGGCTGTCCCTTGCAAGCTCCAGCCAAGGTCAGGAGCAGCTTGCGTCCCTGCTGCTCTGGGTGTTCTTAATGAACGAGGGAAGTGGCTGCCTTGCCCTGGGCCGCCCTGGACCATTCTGCTCGGATGCCCTGAGAGTGCCATGAGCCCTTCTCCACAGGAACCGAGGAGCCAGCTGACCCACAGCCTCCTGGACGCTGCCGCTGCCGAGTATCACATCCCTTCTGCATACCATTCCCAGAGATGAGACTAGGCACTTAAAAAAATAATTAAATTCTCCTCATGTCACTTGTCTTCTTAACTGTAAGCACTACAGAGATCTTTCAAGGAAATGCAGGGGAGAGCGGCACACTCACATGTTCCTGCCATTGGATTTGAATTCCCAGATGAAGAGAACAGCCACCCAGCTGCCTCCTTCCTAATGATCCCGGCTGCTTAAACCCAATTTGCATCTCATTCGGGGCTAGGAGAGAGAGGGAAGCATCTACAGAACGGGTATGACCACCCCATCTTGACACGCTCTCTCCAAAAGAGGCTACCTTTCCCTTTTCCTTGTCTCACTAAGGTTTAGAAATTAGGATTTTCTTCCCCGTGGCTGGGACTGGAGATTTATGTAGCTCTCTTGTTCCTCGGAGAACACTGTAGTCATTCATTCCTTCCCTAACCTCCCCCCGCCCCAAGCCACAGAGAGACTGGTCCAATCAATATTTATGCGCCCATCACTCGCAGCTGCAACACACAGGCTTCGTGCACGCCAAATTCCTTGATGGCCGTTGAAAAATTAGCTGGTGCCTATATATCAGGCTCATTGTTTTCGAGGATCTCGGGGAGATCAAAGCACGTGGTGCACAGATTAATTAAGCTGCCCAGATAATTGGCTGTTAATAGATGGCCAATTGATGGCTGCCAGCTGGGTGCTGAAATGACTGACGCACTTATGGTGGGGCTGGGGTCTTCATCGGCAGAGGAACTGGCTCAAAGACTCGATTAATTAACAGTGAATCAGGAACAAGACGTTAAGCGGTAGCTTCTTTCCTCTGCCACGCCCTGTGATGTTTTATGGTTTACACAGCGTCTGTAGTCACAGATGCCTCGTTTGGTCTTTCCTGCCACCGCGTGAGGCAGAAGTTATTATTACTCACTTTCCTAAGTGTGATGAAGCCGAGGTTGTAAGGGGGAGGAGACCCTGGCAAGCATCCCCAACCAGTAAGTGGCCTTGAACTCTTTTGACTCTAACATTCACGCTTTTTCTGGTATAGCCATGCTCAGCTGCTGGTTAGCTCCCTTTTCCAGGGGGAAATGAAATCTATTTTATGTGTGTGTATATTATATGTATGTTTTCTTATGGACGAAAAGTTAATGCTCTTGCTGAGAAATGACTCCCAACCTCTAAAACACCAGCGTTGCTTTTCTGCATGCAGAAGGGAACTGAGAAGTGGATTTTAGGGGCACCAGAGAGTGCATCTCAGGAGGGCCACTGGAGGGCCAGGAGGACTTGGGGTTTTCTTCCAGGATGGGCCAAGTGTCACTTGCCCACGGGCCCTGCAGGACCGTTCCACAGGATGCTACCTTCTGCTGTGGGGAGATGCTGGGCCAGAGTGGCTTTGTCCTCGTGCGGGTGAGCCCACACTCACCAGCCAGGTCCCTTCTGGGTTGGTGAGGGGTGACAGCAGGAAATGAGGCTCTGCTGTCATTCACGAGACTGTTCCTCTCACAAGTCAACGGGATTGTGCAATTAAGACAGACACCGTTGATTTGAATCCCTTTCGTGATGAGTGTGGTCCTTAAACAATCAGAAGCAATTCCCCTCTAAGAGGAAAAATGTCATTTGAAAGATCCTAATAAGTCCTGTTTGAAATGCAAGGCAGGTGTGTGGGGGATGACTCCAGGAAAGGGCCCTTAAGAGATTCTACGCATCACCTGAGCCTCTTTCTGGAAGACAGAGGGCGCCCTGCCTGAGTCGCGCTGTTTAGCTGTGAGGACCCTTGTTGATGGACTGCTCACTTCTGCCCTGTAGTTGGGCTGTTGGCAGGACCCAGCACGGGGCTCGGCTTCTTTGTAGCTGCTTGGGAGGATGCGTGTGAGTGATAGTTGGTGCTCATGTGCATGTGTCAACGTATGAAAGCATAAAATCAGGAGCTGCTTATGTCTTCCTGGATATTTTGTCTGCAATTCGGACGAACTACCGGAGGGCTCCTGCTGGTGCTTTTCTTATGTGGCCTGAATGACAAAGTCAGTGTCTATGCCAAGATCCCAAGCAGAAACACGACTTTTTCCACTCCTGTCAATTTCCACTGAGCATGGCAACATTAAAGGGAACTGTATTTTTAAACATCATGCATGGAGTAAGAACAAAAAGAGTATAAACCTAGTGACTGATATTTTTCCCTCTCCACTCGGAGGCCTTCGTGATTTTCTAATCATATTTGCTCGATTCTGGATGAGTTAACTCCCTGTAATTCTCCCCGCCTCTCTTAAAACTGACGTTATGGTTTCTGCTCCAGGTTTTAGCTTTTCCCTTAAAGCTGAGTGTGTATTTTTGGAAAGCTTCTTGGTAGCGTCTACAAAAGCTGAGCATGTGTATGTACCTTGGCCCCTACAGTTTCACTCCTAGCTGTGAGCACAAGAGAAGTGAATTTGTATTTCAGAGAATGTCATGTACCTGACTAGGAGTTGGCGAACTTTTTCTGGAAAGGACCAGATAGTATTTTTGGTTTTTTAGGTTATACAGTTTCTGCTCAAAAACAGTGCTATTGTAGAGAGACAGGATGTCAACAAATGGGTGTGGCTGTGTCCCAATAAAACTTTATTTATGGACACTGAAATTTGAATTCCATACATCTTTCACATCTCATGAAGTATTTTCCTTTTAGGAGTACGTATTTTCAAATATTTATACATGTAAATTGCATTCTTAGTTTGCAGGGTGTGCTAGGTGCAGGTGGCAGGCAGGCCAGCCTTGGCAATGGGATTTTATTCATATTCAGTACAGAAACAGGCAAAACTAATCTACAGTGTTAGAAGTCAGTTTCATGGGGACCCTTGGTTGGAGTCAGCGACAGAAAAGAGGCAGGGGAGGGGCGCCTGGGTGGCTCAGTCAGTTAAGCATCTGCCTTCATCTCAGGTCATGATTTCAGGGTCCTGGGATTGAGCCCCGAGTCGGGCTCCCTGCTCAGTAGGGAGCCTGTTTCTCCCTCTGCCCCTCTCCCTGCTCATGCTCTCTTTCTCTCTCTCAAATAAATAATAAAATCTTTAAAAAAAAGAAAAGGAGGCAGAGGATATTTGGGGAGAACTGGTCCTGTTCAGTTTCTTGATCTGGTGCTGGTTACTCAGGTGTGTTTGCTTTGTGAAAATTCATCGAATGCACACTCTTTTCTGTGTGTGTATTTCACTTCAGTAAAAAGTTCAAAAAGAAGTCTGAACTGCATGTGTGCTTCTGACTCAGATTTTATTTAGCACCTCATTTGGGGTCAGAGCGTAGTAGTTTTTGTTCTTTTGATAGCTACTGGTTCCTGTTTCCTGGATAAGACCATCTCTGGAGAAAGGTCTGTATATGTCTTTCCAGTTTCCCAAATCTTATTCCCTTTTATAATCAGGAAGACGTTTAACAACCGGTGCGGGAGGGGCACCAGCCAACCGAAGTTTTCCTTTACCCCAACTCACTCCTGACATGTAGGCTCAGTCTCCTCGGTATTTGACAAGTTACTAGTTTAGCAGTAACCAGGAAAAACTATAACTTCGTAGTCAGAATGTTATCCAATTGTATGTTATTTACTTTATTGTAAGTACTGGTAAATAGTGGCCAATAAATAATTTTATATTCCTTAAAAAAAAAAACCGAAGTATGCGCTGAGTGTTAACCCCTTAGTCGCTGGATCATAGGAAGATGGGGAGGATTCTAGGAGGGTGGTTGCAGTTGGAGGGCCTTCGGGACAGTGGGCACTGTGAGAGGGACGTTGGCTGGTGTCGTGTCCCATAGTGAATCCAGGCTGAAATCTACCTATGCTTGTAGGTAAGAGGTGGAGACTTAATTACAGAGACGAGAGAATGGAATTATGTGGCACAAACTACTGGCTTGCAGAAAACCAGGTGTTGTTTTTTTTGTTTGTTTTTCGTTTTTTTGTTTTCTTTTGGTATCCAGGGTCAAAGCAAGGAGCTAACAGCCTGAGTCCCTAGTACGTGCCAGGTGCTTTGTGTGTCAGTCATTCCTTCCTCGTTACCACCCCGTGCAGTGCACGCTATTTGCTTCGCCTTTCAGATGAGGAACCTCCAGGCTTGGGGAAGTTAAGTGACTTTGCCAAAGTCGTGCGGCTTGGAAGTGGAGGAGCTGGATTCCGGATGGGACCTTGAGCCCACCCTCTTTCCACTTGCTCGCCCCGTGCTTCCTTCTCTCCCCACCCACTCACACTCACCCCATACGTTCAGTTGTGGAGCTGAGGGCTTGACAAGATCTTTCCTGTAGCAACCAGCCCTTAAAGCAGCCTTTGCTCTGCTTCTGGGAATTAGACACATCTTGTTTCGGCCACAAGCTATTGGATGCCGTAGTTTTATGTCGGAAGCTAGCTCTTCTAGGACAAGTCATTTTATAACAATATTCCAAGAGGAAACTTTACAACATTTTCAAAGAGAAATATATTGTGCTTTCAGCACTCTTTGACATCCTTATGAACACTTCTCTCCTGTGGATGGCTGGGAATGTTTCTGGTCCCAGGATTGAACTTGAAAAAAGGCAATCTGCAAGGTGTCACGTTCTTGCAAGCATTAAGGTGTGCTTCAGGACTGATCGGAGTGGGGACAATGAGAATCAATCAGCAGAGGGGAGAATGCAGAGGCCCTGGTGGATGGCTAACCACTCCCAGTGTCATCCCTCGGAGAGGAGGAGTCCCTTACCCAGCATAATAGCACCAATTATTTGCTTGTTTGTGCTGAGGAGTTGAAAGCTGTCGTTTGCCGGGAAAATACTCAGCATGGAGCAGTAATTACGGATCAGCTGATGATAAAGGATGCATTGGATTGACTGCTAATTAGATTATTAGCACCAAAAACAAATACCTGCTATTAATACCATAAATAAGCTGCATTTATGATATTTTCTACTATAAATGCGTATTCCTTTTTATAATGTGCAATTTCCTTTCTTCTCTTTTGGGGCGAAGGCTTCCAATTTTCCCCAGTCATATAAGCATATTTGTTTATTGAGCTCTCATCTGGTCATCATCTTGTTTTCTTCCAGTCTCAAAGTGGGATCGGGAGAGCTGGTGTGCATTGAGTGCCACATGTCAGGCCCTGAAGTGCATTAGATCTCTCCAGGGAAAAAGCAGGGCAATTTCAGAGCAGCATCCAGATCTTTCCCATGGGCACGGCGTCATTGTGAGGGGTAAGGGATTGTAGGGTTTTCCCTGGGAGATCAGTGCTGAAGTTAATTGCCAAAAAAATGACCTGGTTGCTTTTTCGGTGGCATTTTAAGATTTGGTCCTTGTTATCCTGGGTTCCAGAAGGATGGGACGGACATTTGGGTGTTTTAGGCACCAGCACCCCCCACCCCTCCCCACCACGTCGGCCATCTTTCTACAAGTAGGTTGACGGTGTGTGGCCAGCAGTGTGAGATCCAGCTGTCTTCCCACCCGGCTGGCTATGAGTTTCGTGGGTATGACATCTGAAAGAGCCCCCAGGAGCTTCCTGGGTTGCCTGGAGAGTGATGCCCACTCTGGCAAAAGCCAAGGGACAGCTCTGGCCATGACCTTGGTAAGTGGTGCAAGTGACTGTCAGGTGTCCTACATGAAATGCTAGAGATGGAACTGGGTCGGGACCACCATTATAGAGTCTTTGCAGGAAGGAGAGTTTTCTGAGGGCAAAGGAGTACATGACTGCCTTTTGGGAGAAATGCTAGGTGCTTTCTCTGAGTTAAGTCCTTCATTCTTTATAACCACCTGTGCAGTCGGCAGGCTGCGATTTAGCTGGTGCTTTTCAGCAGAGTCATGCTGGGTGTTTAAGGCTGGCGCCCTTCTGATTCTGCAGTGCCTGAACCATACAGGTTGTTCAGATGTTCCCTTATAAATAGCATCTCTGGATGACATTGAGTAGCCTTAGTTTACTGATGAGGAACTTAACATTCAAGTTCCAAAAACTTGCCCAAATCAGTAGAGCTTGTAAGTGGCAGAGCTAAGATAGGTCTGGGAGATTCTGGGGTGCCATCAGGATGGTTCATAAGGGGCAGTGAGCTCCTTGAAGGGGTTTCTCCTTTTGAGTGTTTCGCCAGCGTGGGGTGACACTGGGCAAATTCCCCTGCCCCTGGGTCACGCTCACCAGTTCATCCCGCAAGCCCCTGTGGGGCTGGATGTGAAGCCCGGTGCGGGGGACTCCCAGCCAGGTTCCACCCTCCTCGCCCAGGGCAGATTTGGGGCAGTAGTGGAGTCTGGAGCTGTGTCTGTCTGCTGGCTCCGGGCCTCTCTTCTAGAACTCTCTCTTTCCTGGCTTTTACACTGTGTCATGTGTTACTGGAAGGATACAACCGTGTCTCCAGGATGGCCTTTTCACAGTGAAAGGGACTGTAAGATGAACAGGAATCTTTTCTCTCTTTTGAGTCAAAGTGAAACGTGAGGCCAAGGGGAGAGAGAGAATCTTTATTTGGGTTCATGGGATAAAGGTTTGAGAAAATTGCTTTTGAATTTACTAGTTGTTTTTGCAAGGTTGACTTTCTTTCCCTGATCCTGTCACTCTTCCGTTAGCTCAGAAAACTCTAGTTGAAGGTCAGTCTCATCCTGAAAAACTGTTTCACTAAACCAGGAACCTGTTATTCCACAAGGCCTCTTATTAGAAGAAGAAGCATTTAGGGGCGGTCTTTTAAAGTCATTTCAGTGACTTTTGAAGAAGCACATTTGCTGGGATCTACGCACCCCCGAAGTGTTTGCTGTTTGGAAAGCATAGCACTAGTGTCAGGAGGACAGGAAAGGAAAACCAACTTCAGAATAGAAAATAGGGTAACTGAGCAACCCACTCTGATTGACTTTGTCAGGGGTGCCTGTTGGGGTTCTGTACTTTTTGGGGCACCGAAGACTGAGGTCTGCCCACAGGCCACATCCAGTCCCTTCTTCCTGCTGTTTATGTATGGCTTGGGAACTAAGAATGGCTTCTTAAAAAATACATTTTTTAGTGGTTGGAAAAAAACTCAGAAGAAAAATAATATTTTGTGACACATGAAAACTATATGAGATTCAAATTTCAGCGTCCATAAATAAAGTTTTATGGGCACACGGTCACGCTGGTTCCTTAATGTATTCTTTGTGGCATCCTTCCCACTGCAGCGGCGGAGCTGAACGGGGAGGGAGGATGGAAGGGTTATAAAGCCAGCATTTTACGGGGCCCTTTAGAGAAAGCGTTTGCTAATCCCTGCCGCAGACCTTTGCTTCTCAAAGTATGATTTCTGGGCTGGGGTGTTGGTTCACCTGGAAGTTTGTTAGAAATGCCAAATCTCAGGCCAACCCTACTGATTTTACATCTGCATCTAAGCAGAACCCCCACGTGGTTTCTGTGCAATTAAAGTTTGAGAAATGCTGGGTTAGATGTCAACTAACTCTTCGAAAGGCTTGTTCAGGCCAGACTGAGATCTAGAGTCAGCGCCACTATTTCCCTATTTATTGTGAATTCAGTTGGATTGGATTACTCAAGACTAAACTCCGTCCCCGTTGAACTGGGGATTTTTCTACTTCTAGCTGCACAAAGACCCAGAAGGCTTCCTCCACGCCCTGAGCAGGAGAGGAGCCTTGAATCTTCCAGGCCTTGTGGTCACAGCAGGAACGCTGTTGACCAAGACCTCATCATTGTGCTGCTCCCGGGTTGGTGGGTTCCTTGTGATGCCAGGGGCCCTCACACTCAGGGTTTTGCCTCCGGAGGCGCAGCAGCAGGGAGCCATTTTTCTTGGATCCTGCTACCCTTTGGGCACCCCTCCCCCACACTCAGGACGGGCTGCCTCCATTGTCTTTCCAAGTGGGAGGAATTCCTTTTTCCATTGTCCTCTGGGGGTACTTCTTCTTTCAGTGACACTGGCCTTTGCATACCCCCACCACCACCAGGAAGCAAGGGAGCATCAAGTCCTGGTTACATGCTGAGATGAGGGGTTAGGGGAGGGCTGGAGTGGGAGTGAGCAGGTAGAGTGCAGTGGAGAAGAAATATAACGACTGTCCCAATGCATGATCCTGCCACACGTGCAGGATATTAGGATGCAGTTGATGGGACAACCCGTGTCGTCTAGAACAGTACCAAACATAGACAGTCTTCCTGTAGAACCAGAGGTAACTCCCGCAGGAATTTAGAGAGAGGGAGACTGGGTGGGTGGCAGGGGCCAGGGAGGTCTTCGGAGATGCTGGGACTCCAGCAGGAGTGACCAGAGGTCAGTGGAAACTAGGAGCAGGCCAGGCGTGGAAGAGTTTGCAAATAGACTCTTTCGCTTATTTTTGCTCTAAGACGCACGTCTGTCTGAAAGTAAACAGATATCCCCAGTTGGGAATATTACACCCTACTCACTGGGGACTTTGTTCGGTAAATATTTTGGGTTTAAGGGTATTAACTGCTCAGAGTATGCTAATTGCTCTGAAAGGAGCAATTCTGAGTTTTGAACTTGACGTTCCCTTTCTTTTACCCATTTGGCCTAAATGAGAGTCACTGTATATGTTCTGCATTTCTCACCAAGGTCAATTCTGGTTTTTTCCTGACCGCCTGTTTTCGTCTTTCATTCATGTGGCTGCTCTTAAACGCTCCCTGGGAAATCCATCTCACCTGCCTACATTCCCTTGAATGAGGCCTTGGCAGGGCTGTGGCCAGAAGTCACCTAGAACAGTCATGTCCCCTGAAGGGTATGCTTGGGGTCCTGAGTCCTGAAGACCTGAGTCCATGCACATTAGTTGGAGGAATGGAGAAGAGATGACATCCTGGCTGGTGTTACTGGGAGGATGGATCACAATCAGGTTCTAGAAGTTTCCCTCCTTTTTAGATATACCAGGTAGCCCAAGCTTGGTGGCATTTTTGCATTAGCTGATATGTGGCTGATCCACTGTGCTTCTCTCCAGAGGACCCTCTTGGGAAGCTAGATTAGGAAAGGACCTAATGCAGTGAACACGGAAGTAGGCTCATGATATACCAAGTTAAGAAAAAAAGTAGGATTCAGAATTGTGTCTATAGTAGGACCTCATTTTGTTTCACACAAGATGTATATTGAAAAAACAAAACAAAACTTAGAACATCAAAATGGGTGATTTACCTAAATGTCCAGGCTGCATTTCTCATTGCTGGTTATTAAAATTATTTGATTGATTGATTTTGGCTTATCTGCTCCCCAGCTCCCTCCACTCCCTCCTCCCCCTGCTTTTACATAAGCAACGTAGCAACCTAATATGTAAACTTCCATGTCTTTCTCTGTGCACCTGTCGTCAGGACAGAAACGTAGATAAGCATTTACAGATCTGCTATGGTCATTATTACAAAGGAGAGGAGAAATTGATCGTGTTGTATATATGTCTTTGCATTTTACTCCTCATTATCACGTAGCCTAGAAATCCTCAGGTCAGCCAGCTTGTTTTTAGTGACTGCCTGATATACTGTGGTATGGATGTGCTCTATTTCATTCCCTTGTTTCCACTTGGTGGGCATCCACCTGTCTCTTACCTTGATCCCCAAACACGGTGTTGCAGTCACTATCTATGCACCCATAATCTCACACGGGGCCTTGGCTTTGGCTTCCACCATGGATTTTGAGGAATGGGAATTCTGAGTCAAAAGGGGCCCGATTTTTATGTTAATGGGTATATTAAGCTTGCTTTTAGAAGCAGTGTAATCATCCACATTTCCACCAGCAAAGTGTGAATACTCTTTTTCCAGCATCCCCTTTAGCATAAATGTTCTTTTTCTTTTGCCAGTCGAATGTGTGGGAAACAGGATCCTATTTTAATGTTACACTCCTCTGACCAGCAGAGAAGTTGGATATGTTCGCGTGTGTTGATGGCCCATAAGGATCTGCTCTTCTGTGATGTATCTATTCATAACCTCGGCCCGTTTTCCAGTGGGCTGTTTATTTTTATCTTGTCAGTTATAAGACTCTTTGTATGTTGTAGACAGCTTTGTATTGGTCGTATGTATTACAGATTTTTTTCTAATCAATTGTTACACTGTTGATTTTGTTTATGGTATAATATTGCCATATAATCTTATTTGCTTGTTTTCATATAGTTAAATATGTCTCTAATAATAGCTAATGAGCATTCTGTCTTACTAAAAGAGCCTCCTGATGCTTAGGTTGTATATAGAACATCCTGAATTTCCTCTTCTACGTGACTTAAAGCATTTTCAAATCTTCAGTCCATCTGGAATTAATTTTTATTTCTAGTTTGAGATAGGGATTCAACTCTGTTTTCTTCTAAAGGGGTAGTCATTTGTGTCAATATCTCTAATTAAATAAAACATCATTTCCTCCAGTGACTGACATGCTACTTTTGTCATATTTTTGTTTCCCATAAATATTGAGTTTTAGTTCTGGGAAATCCATTCTGTTCTGTTGACCTGTATATCTCTTGCTATGCCAATATCATACTTTTGCTGGAATTTTTTTTTTTTATTAAATCCAGTGGTCACTTGAATAATCCATTGAGTTTCCTAGGTATAAAATTGTATTATCAAAATGAGTTAAATTTATCTCTCCTTTTTGAATATCTCTTGATTATTTCATTATTTTGTTTTGTCACATTCATGAGAAGATTCAAAATGCCACACCATACTAATACAGGAATTTTTCTTGATTTTGATGCAAATGGCTATAGTGTTTCACTATTTACTGTCCACTTTTATGAAATACTCTTTATTGTATTTTAGTTGTTTCCTTTTCCTGTTTTGCCTCAAGTTTTTTTTAAATTAGAAAATTTTTAATTTTTTCATATTATGATTGAATTATAATTTTTCTCCTTTTTTGATGCAGTGAATTATTTTGATTTCTTTATTTAAGCCATGCTTGCATTCCTGGAATAAGCTCTATATAGTAATGGTTTATTTTTATTTATGCTGCTGGATTTTATTTGTTCATGTTTATTTGGAATTTTAACATTTGTATTCATGAATTGAATTGATTTATGGTTTTTTGGTACTCTATCAGGGTCTATATTTAAGACTATGCTGCTTCTGTAAAATGAATTAGGGAGTTTTTTTTTTTTTTAATATGTGGGATAGTTAAATAATGTGGATGTATCTGTTCTTTAATGGCCACATGAAACTCAGCTCTGAAATGATATATATGGTCCTGTTGACTTCTCTGATGGTAGCCCTTGACTACCTTGCATACCTTTTTTTTTTTAAAAGATTTTATTTATTTATTTGAGAGAGAGAGAGCACAAGCAGGGGGAGCGGCAGGCAGAGGGAGAAGCAGACTCCACACTGAGCAGGGAGCCCATGAATGACTCGGGGCTTGATCCCAGGACCCTGAGATCATGACCTGAGCCAAAGGCAGACACTTAACTGACTGAGCCACCCAGGCATGCCCCCTTTGCATACTTATTTTTATTTTTCAATCCAATCTGGTAATATTTATATTTTAATAAGAATATTCAGCATATCATAATTCATGGAATAATTGATACATTGAATATTTACTATTTAGTTTATTTTTCTCTTTCTCCTTTGTATATTTTTCACTAGTTTGGCCAATGACCATTTCAACTCCTCTGTCTTTTTTCCATTTGGACATCTGTGCCATCAGCAGTATGTTCCATACTGTGCCATCAACACTGACTGTTACCTTCCTTTTCAGGGCATTCAAATACCTATTTCTATGAAAACAAGATGTCATTGAGTATTTCCTGCCAGGATGTTTTCCCCATCCATTCATTATCAACCTGATGAGTTGAGCCTTGTAGGACAATTTTTACTTCCTTACGCTTGCTTCCACTGAAAGCAGGTAGGACTTCAGGAGGCTTTTACTCCCTTCATCTTCCACCACCCTAATTTCCAGATTTTGCTGAGATAATTTAACACTTCTAGAACTATATATCAGGTTTTCTTTGCAGAATGCCTCTTTTTCAAGTACTCTTCTTTGTGACTTACATTACACATTCCAAGCACCTTATTACTATTTAGATGTAACAACTCACGAGGTTCACCACTGTGTTGTCTTATCTCGCCTATCTTGAGATTTCTGTTTGAATTCATTCATTTTTTGACCTGAGCATTTTCCTCAGATGGGGTGTGTGGCTTATCTTTTCTGTGAAACCTTGCATACCCATGAATATTCTGTAGATTGTACAGGTGGGTGACATCTGGCTTGGCTGCCTGCCAGTCTGTGGATGGCTTCCCACTGTCTTCCTGACTCTGGTTTTGCAAATGGCAGGTATACTTGAAGCCTGATTACTTTTCCTTTGTAAGTTACCCGTTCTTTCTGTTTGGGGCCTGGGGAGATTTTCTCCTTCTCCTTAGAACTTAGGAACACACCTCAGGGTGTGTCCTTTTCTATGACTCCTATGAGCTCAGTTCCATTTGTAGACTTGGCTCTTTCTTCAAGGGAAATTTTCTGCTTTTATTAATTTAATTCTTGTCTATTCTTAATGCATTCCCTTTTCTCTTTCTGGGACTACTGTTATCCACAAATTTGGTCTTCGGGATGGATCTTTTCTCCCAAAATCTTTTTTGCCCCTGATTTTTAGGTCTTTGGGTTTGGCTCTTGTTGTGATATATATATATCAATTTTTTTTTCTGTTTGATCTTCCAGGCCCCTAATTGAGGTCTCTACAGCAATGATCTCTTTTATCAACTCATCTGATGAGCTTTTTAATATGAAAATCATAATTTTTGTTCCAGAGAGTCTTTTTGTCTGTGTGCATTGTGATTGAGTATCAGTAAATACTGTGACTATTTTTGTTTGTGGTGTCCTTTGGCTCTTGCAGAAGCTCTGTTCCCCTTCTAAGTATTTCACTCCTTCTTCTCTCTGGCCTCTGGTCCCCTCTGTGGGTGGCCCGTTCCCTTTGTCTACTGGAGGAGGCTTAGCACCAGCTGTCTGGCTGTCTTCCGGTAAGAGCAGCAGAGAGTGGTGATGGTATTGTCGTCTTAACTTCTATACTTAGGGGTGGTTCCACTTGGTTGGTGTCAATCCCCTGAGACAACAGAAGGAACCACCTGAATCGTTCTTGCTCCAGACTAGAGAGGACTTGGCAGGCCTATTCAGCTTCCAGCCCTTCCTCTGGGCCAGGGAGATGGAAGGCCCTCCAAAGTGCTCATGCTAGGGAGAGCTGCCTTCCTCCCTGGGCTCCATCTCACTCTCGGCTGGGGTATCCATGGGGCTTGGGAGCTCTGCTCTTGCTCTGCACCTTCTGTGCTCTGGTTCTTCACGCTGTCTTTCAGTCCTGCCTCCGCTTTCTCCATCCAGCTCTGCAGGACCTGCAGTCTCTCTCACAGACTCCCCACTGCACCTGTGTGCTGGCCTCAGGGCCTGCCAGGCTCACGAGAGCACCCTGCAGTTGGATTGGAGTTGAGAGAGACAGCTCCAGATGTCAGCAAGCACACGTTTAAGACTCCGTTGTCCCAAACTGTTTTCTCGGTTTCTGGATTTTCAACAGTGAATTTTCAGAAACTTCCCACCAAATCCTGTCCTAAGATTTAGGTTTCTTTGAACATAATTAGGTTCTGGTAGGAAAATGAGGAGGTGGAGTCTTTGCATTAACTTCCGTATTCCACCATGTTCTGGGAAAGGGGTTTTGCTCTAGTTTTCATTGGGAAATGTTACTGTGATTTTATAGCAGCTGCGTATAATAATACTCCTGGGTAGGCCTAACTCACCTTGACTGAAATGGCTTCCTTATGGGGCCATTTGGGAAAACTTCTAGGCTTAATCCATCACAAAGTTAGAGTTCCAGAAGGATATGGTGATGAGATTCTGTAACCAGAGAAAGGAGGCTTTGGTGTAGTCTGGGCGTCAATGTGAAGAATCTGGGGATGGCAAGAATGAGCAGATTTGAAGTAAAATCAGGGACAAACTCCGTGGTGTTGTGGGCCGATGAGCATGGTATCAGATCTTGTTCCATAGAGTAGACAGAGTGCCACATGGACCCTGAACTGCTGGGAAATCAGTTGGCCAAGATGTTATCAGATGTCCTTTCAAGTGAGGAGAACTAGAATGAATAGTCATGAATAGGTCATGAATGTTGGCCATTTTTCTTTGAAGACTATGGCATATTCCCGAGATTAGCTCATGAAGAATTCAAGAGATCCTCACCTTTTTCAAAATGTATTAAACACCTCTTACATACAAAATAGCGTGCCTAGTCCTGTCCCATACATCTCATATGATCTCCACCCAACACCCTATGTGAGGCAGCCTTTTCACTGTTTATGTAAAGAATGAGACTGAGAAGTGAGTGACTTACTCAAGGTCATGTGTCAGTAAATGTCTGTGGCATATCTTTGTGAGTGATCAGGGGGCCTGACTCAGATGGGACAGTGTTGTTGAAAAGCATTGGTTTTGGGGGCACCTGGGTGGCTCAGTCAGTTAAGCATCTGACTTTGGCTTAGGTCGTGATCCCAGGGTCCTGGGACGGAGCCCTGCATCTGGCTCCTTGCTCAGTGGGGAGTCTGCTTCTCCCTCTGCCCCTCCCGCCGCTTATGCTAGCTCTCACTCTCAAATAAAAAAATAAAATCTTTAAAAGAAAAAAAAAGAAAAGCATCAGTTTTGGTCCAGGATTTGTTCACACAGTGCTCAGATTAATAAAGCAAGGGCGGTGTGTTTGCTGTGCTGCTCGTTGCTCTTGGGAGGAGAATTTCGGTGAACTCTTCTGCTGAGTGTTGGCCTTCTCTAAAGGGTGGTCTTTTATGGAATTTGAGACTGAAACCGGAGCTTAGATCCCCTGTGACACAGGGAGGGATACAGAGAAGGAAAAAGAAGCAAATGCACAGAGCTCTGGGGAGAGGAGGCACCCAGCCCCGTGGTTGGAGGCAGCTGTCCTGTTGCTAATGGTGCTTCTGGTGGCCTGCTTAACACATTGAAAGATAAATAAGTAGGAGAAAGAAGCAAGATAGATGAAGGAGGAGGAGGAGGGGAGGGGGAGGAGATCAAATGGAAACTCACCTTGCCTAGAAAAAGTGACTAAAACCAGGTGAGGACCTCCATTTGGAGCAAGGTTGTAAGCAAGTCCCTGTTGACCTGTATCCTCTTGCTTCATGTGGAAAGGTGAAGGGCTCTCATGGCACACTCGTGCTCACAGTGATGCAACCAGGATTCTCTGGAGGGCTGGGCTCAGGGGTAAGCTTTGTGCAGCCTGTGGTATTTCGTTACGGTTTACTTGCTGTTTGATGGGTTGTAGTTTGAAGCCCTGGATGAAAGCCACACATGCGGTTCACACGAAAGATGTCCCAGACACATCAGTCTGGGGAACAAGCAGACAGTTCTCCTCGCCACCCCCCCACCCCCCACCTTTGGCTTTCCTGCTGTGGATTCAGTGAACAAATTGAATTCTTCACATGTTTAGAGAATAGCTGCCGTGTGACCTGTGCTGAACTCCGCATTGTGGGAATAAAAGTATAAGCAGGCCCTTTGACCTGGAGTTTTGTGGCGTCTTGCAGGATACCCACTCTGGAAGGCCTTGTCCTGGTGTCCTCGGAGCTTGCTGATGTGGAATCCCTGGGTCTGCATGCTGCGCGGCTCAGCAGTGGCATTTCCCCAGCCGCAATCCAGAAGGCTCCCTGGGGCTGCAGAGCTGAAGCGAGAGGTAGCATTGTGTTCTCTGCCTCACTCTGGTTTGCTGTCTTTGAGGCCCTGGAGTGCCCGCTGTTTACAATTCTCTGGCTCTGCTGGGAGACCATAGGGATGAGGGATAGTTCGGCTAACTCCATCTTACAGATGGGGTATACCCCTCTCGGTCGGTCAAGGGTGTGGCGTTCTGGTCCAGGCTCCCACCTTTTCCCTTAATCCACCTGAGTCAAGTTGCGTCATATCTTTGAAAATCTGACTAAGAATGTTTTTCTGCATGAATCTAGCACCTATGGAAGTTGCTAAAAGTCTCGCCGATTCAGTTTTTCCCACTCAGAGAAAAAGACTAATCAGCTTGACATTAATTCCCCTGAATTTGAGAACAGATGGTTTTCTGAGCGCTTAGGAAAAAATGGGGTGATTGCCAGGGCTAGCCTGGCTCCCCCAAGAACATAGCCTGCGTACTTCCTTGTGGGAGTTCCACTGGGAGGTCAGGGGAAGGACATAGCAAGAGATGGCCAACACCCAGTTCAGGGGCTGTCGCTCAATCCCCTGGCAGTCCAAGGAGGCCGCTCTACCTGTCCCCTGCCAGCACACGTCCACAGTTTTCTTGGAAGCCAGCACATGCTCAGCATCTTCTGTTACGCTGTGATTTTGCTTGTTAAAGATTGCCTTCTGGGTAAGAAACAGGGTTCTTTTTGTGACTTTTAAAATCCCTAGCCTGTTCCGTCTCCAAGATGCCTAGTGCTTGAGAGACCTGTCCCCCGGAATCTCTACGAGGATGACAACCTTTGACTTGCCGAGCCAGTGAGTGGAGTGTCTAGAAATGGGGCCAGGAGGAGTCTGTGTGCTTCTTGCCTTTATAGGGAATACAAGCATTTAGGAGGTAAGAAGGGGAGAAAGAAGGATCTCATCTGGCTGTTCGGAGACCTGGAATATTGTCTCAAAGAAAGGCAATACAGAAATTAAACATTTTTTTTTGAAAGATGGAACTCAAAGACAAGGAAAGAATGGATTTGTTTTTAACGATTTCAAGTTGAATTGAGGCTGTTCCTGGAATTGTTGGAAATAAAATTGGTTAGAAAATGATGTCAGCAGAGAGTGGGGACTGTGAACCAGGAAAATAAATGAGCTCTAAAATCACCTTCTATTTTATAAATATTGTTTCTGGAGCTGAGAAAATTGAGACAGATTATTCCTTTTTCTCTCTCCCAAGCTATGGGTGGAAGAAGCCCTGAGTATCCCATTTGGACCTTGCGAGGAGCATCTCATCTTGTCCTGGCGCGCTAAGTAGCTTTGTCTGCATTTAGACACACTCCATTTCCCCTTCAAGGACCACTATCAGCAGTAGCCAATTACAAACACACCTCATAACACATTATTGAGACACACTGCACGCAAATAAGCTGGAGAGATGTTTAATGATTGTACTGCATCGCGTCCGTGACAATCTGTCCGCACTGGCGTAGGACAGAGGGGCCGGGTCCAGTGCACGCGTCTCTGTGTACGTGTGCTTATGAGCATTGCATTTTCAGTGCGTCCTAATTAGACATAATTCGAGCCAAACTTTCAAGGAAGGAGAAAGGACATCATTTCACATTCTGACAGGCTCCTTTGAAGCCTCAGATTCCTCGTCTTCGGTTTTCTAAAGCTATCAGTGCTATTAGCAGCCTGAATTCATCTCAGAACAAGGAATGATGCATTTTCAGACTCAATGGGTGTCTTCTTTCTGTTATCTGTTTCTCGTGGAGAGGCAAGAGGTGGGCAATTTTGAGAAATGTTACTTAGGCAGTCACTTCCTCCCCTCTTTCCTCTGCTGGCTTGGTTGTGGAGTGCGACTTTGCTGGGTTTTATTTTCTCTGCCATTTACCATTGCTGTTGGTCTTGGAGTAATGACGGCGTTTTGCCACCGTGACAGCTGCATTCCGGGCCTGGTGGAGTGGCAGCTGATTCACAAAAGCACACAGTCTTCGTTTATGGTGTTGGGGGTCTGGGTTCTGGGACCGAGATCACAGTCAGGCTCAGGGAACAGACCAGAGTCTTCATTTGTTGAGGCAGGGAGCCTTTGAGTTTATCAGACCTGCTTGCTCCCTCAGTCTGAGGATGCGGACCCTGGGGAAAGGAAGTGACTTTCTCAGGATTACCCAGCTTGTTCCTGGCGGAACCTACCTGGAATCTGGCCTCTTGGTCCCTACTCCAAATTCTTTGCATTCTCTCTGTTCCAAGCTGGCTGCTTTTGTGTCATAAAATGCAAAGCTCAGTAGGGAGCTGGGAGCTGCCAGCGGGGATGTTGGGTGCCTGCTGGACCCTCCAGCTGTGAAAACCATCACAGAGCATGCAAATGATTAACACTTGTCTAGCGTTTATTATTCCCCCGGGAAACCCTTTCCCTTCCAAAGAGCCTTCTGAAGGAGGACATGTGATTTCAAAGGATTATTTTATGAAAGGATTGTTCTTATCCTCACTCTTTTGGAAAAACAGAATGCCCAATGTTCCTACCAGTGTTGCCTTCTTGAGTTTTGCTCTTGTAGTTCTGGGCCTTCTTTGAGGAGGTAACAGAGGGAAGAGAGAACTAGCTTTTGTGTTTGCCTTTAAGTCAGCCTGAAATGTTTTCAGCCAGATGGAAAACTAGGTTGGGTCTTTCAGAGCCTGTTTGTATAGTTGAGTGGGTGACGTGTCCAGCCTCCCAAACTTGGAAAAATTTACTGTTCACACTTCATTCATATGTTCCTTAGTCCTTGGCAAGCGAATTGCTTTTGAAGAATTTATGTTCCCATATGCCACTTCTATTAGTAAGGGTGATATTTGTGACTGATGTGGTGATGGTGGAGTCCTGAGGCCCCGGTGATTGAATGTTGCCCATCTGCAGCCTGAAACCTTGGGGTTCATGTGGGGTCAGAGGCAGGAGTCTAGGTTGGTATTTCCTGAAACACTGCCTGGCTGAAAGAGCCTGTGTTTGCTCACAGCCAGGCGGACGGTGCCAAGTAGTGGCACATTCCTACTGTTACTTTTGCAGCCAACAAGAGAAATGAGACAGGGCAGCCAGCAAATTGGTATTTTGAAGAATCTGCTATGTCTTTGGGTGTGAGTGGGGGTGTTGGTGGGGAGGCGGTGAGAGTCTGAGGCGTGGGGTATGAGTCTAGTCCTGAAGAACCAGCTGTTTCCTGGCTAAGGGTTAGGGAAAAACAGATGCTAAAGGAGAAATAGGATGAGAGGTAAAATGATCAGCACCATGGAAAGCGCCGTGTTTCTTGCCGGGGAGGCAGGCCTTCCAAGCAGCAGGGAGACTTGCCTCGTGTTTGCACCTTCCATACTGCGCTTTGATCATCTTCAGAAGGAGCGAGGAGAGGGACAGCTGTTTCTTCTGGCAGTTCTGCTAATGGGAGACTGAGGCTTAAGGGACGAGATGTTTGAGATGTTGTGGCGAGCCTGTAGAACTGGCAAACAGGACTTACAGCATGATGCAGTTAGTGCAAGCCAACCTCTTTTGCTTTCTGCTCTTGGATATAAGATAACAGCAACAAGAGGAACAATTCAAAAAAAAAAAAAAACAAAACCAAATGTCATTTTCAGTAGAATTAGAGAATAGATATAACCTGTGGCATCTGAAGTAGGTGCAAGGGCTACCCAAGCAGCTGGGTTTGGGAGGGACCACGGGGGTGGTGGAGGGAGGTATGTGTGTGTGAAGAGGCCGAGAAGAGTGGCAGGAGGGCCTCCGTGCAGCAGACGGCCGAGAGTGCCAGTGGAGTGTGTGACCTGGAGGTGCAAGGACATCCAGAAGCACCCCAGCCATATCCCTGATTTGCAAACGCTGGGCAGGGATTGGCGTGAGCAGAATTGAAGAAAGGTGCCTCCTGAGGCTCTTTTGCTTCAGAGAAGCGGAGGAGGTGGGTTAATACAAAGAATCCTCTAGAGAGGCCTATTTGTGGGAAGTCAAGTCTGTGGCAGTAGAAAAAAGTCATCCCTCCCTCCCCGTCTCCCTTCTTTCCTTCCTTAATATTTTTCTTGAGGTATAACATACATACAGTAAAGGATACAAATATTCTTTAGCTTGCCAGAATTTACACACATGTGTCCTTGTGCACCCACTACCCAGATCAAGATCTAGAACATTTTCGGCACCCCAGAAATCTCCCTGGGCTTCCTCCCAGTCATTACCCCTCCCACAAAGAGAATTTGCTTTTAATGATGAAAGGCTGCCCTGGGCCTTCCTCCTATCCCACAGGAACAAAAAACTGGCCCAAGAAAGTCCACCTTGCAAAGTTAAAAAAAGAGAAATTGAGAGCTTTGGTAAAATAGAAGCAAAGATATTATAGTGAAAAATGTCAACAGTAGCCACAAAAATTAAGGAACCCCCCCAAATGAGGAAAATGTTCTTAGGGAGCAGGTGAAAATTGCAGTCAAGGATTTCACAATGAATTTAAAGACCTCAATGAAGCAATCATTTCTGTGAAGAAAAGCTACAAAGCAGAAAGAAGAATTCTGGGAGGGATGACAGGATGGCAAGAGGTAGGGAAACGTGAGCTGTCAGTACTCGAGGAGGAAAGAGGAGGAAAACGGCAAATCTATCTCAGAAATGAAGATCAAGTCTGAAGGGTCTCAAGGGAAAATAGACACTGGAAAATACAGTGTGGAACATAGACAATAGAAATGAGAAAGGTGAATAAATGGAATTGAAATAAGGAAAGCATTCATGAAGATTAGAAAGGAAGTAATAAAGAAGACAAGCAATGGAAATTCAGCATACGTGTAATTTTAGTCCCTGAAGGAAAACACAGAATAATTGAATAGAACAAATATTTAAAATATAAATTAGGAAAGCTTTCAGGGTGTAAAAGAATACTTAAATATAAATGTTAAACAACACAAATTTGGGTGTTGGGGGAAATTACCCTGAACAGTTAACAGCAAGATATGTCTTGGAAAGTTTTGACATTAAAGATAGGGAATAATTCTCTCCCTCCTCCTCTTCGTCCCTTCCTTCCTTCTTCCTTCCTCCCTTCCTCTCTCCCTCTCTTCCTCCCTCCTATCTTTCCTCTTCCTCCCTTCCCCTCCCTTCCTTCCTTCCTTCCTTCCTTCCTTCCTTCCTTCCTTCCTTCCTTCCTTCCTCACTCTCATCTTCCTTCCCTTCCCTCCCCTCCCCTTCCTTTCCCAGCAAGGTATAGGGTGAGCATGGAGCTAGTATGCATAGAAGGTGGTCAGAATGACTGGAAGATTAGTCATGGGGGCAAATACGTTAATTTATTGAGCAAGTAGATAAATATAGAGAGGATAGTAGGACCCATGTTTTCCACTATTTGAGAAGAGATTTATAAACATGTCAGGAGGGAAGGCTGGAAAGGATCTGGGGTGCTGGACTGGAATTAGAAGCATCGGCATGTGTCAGTATACATACATACAATTCCTAACTGATTGTGGTGAAATGGTTGGAAGCAGTGGAACTGCCGTAGCCCTGAGTGCACACTGAGTCCTCAGATCTTGGTTTCTAAGTAATATCCTCCACTAAAAATTACTGGGGCTCCTCAGAGAGGAGGCTGACTCATGGGGTGGGGCAGAGAAAGTATGAAATGAGCCTGCAACGTTCTGTTTTGCAGAAAGTCAGGAAAAGATTAGAACATATCAAAAGGGCGCAGACACCAGCTTGGAGTTTCCACAGGTCAAACTGAGGAATAAGAGCATGAGTAGCAGATTACAATCTGTTGACTAAAACAGGAATCCATGAGTTCAGACCATAATGAATGAATGAATGAGTGAATGAATGAATGAATGAATATATAGATAAATAGATAAGCTAGTAAACAAATAAGTAGGGGAGAAGAGAAAACTCTTCTGTAGAGTGGGAATATATTCTGATAAATGTAGAAGGAGCAGTGGAAATAGAGACTCACCTCTTGGCAACTATCATAATGGCAGTTGAAACAGGCAAGAGTTGTCGATGGATGCTAAGTCATGTGGGTGGAGGTGTCTTAGAAGGATCGGTCTATTGGTACAATATTGGAATAGCCTCCCACAAAATTGTAATCAAATACGATGGGAAGATGGTGAATTGTCGGTGGTGAAACCTGACAGACACCACTGATCCAAATTAACGTCACTGGTGGTAGGATGGTTTGACCTGGGGTGCCCTGGATGGGGTTCACTAACACGACATCATTTCTGTTGTATTTCTACCAAGAACGCAAGGCTTCTGTCTGGTCATGAGGAAACGTAAGATGGTCCTGGACCCTACAGAATGAAAGATCTGTAACTCGTTTGAGACCTTTAAGGACTTGAGAAGCAGAGAAGGACTGAGGAAGTGTTCCAGACTGGAGCAGACTGATGAGACATGGCTGCTAACAGGGATGTGTGTTGGTGGATAGGATCCTGGACCAGGAAGGGAAAAGAGGCATTGTTTGAGCTGTTGGAGAAATTCGAGTGGGTCTGTGGATGGGGCTGTGCTGGACCAGTGCTGATGTTTTGACTCAGAGGGCTATATGGTGGTCATATGGGAGAAGGGTTCCTGTCTTTGGGAGTCATGTACTGGAGTATTTAGAGATGATAGACATCCTGCCAAAAGAAAAAAAAAATCCCTCTCTCTCCAAAAATGGGGAAAATAGACTTTAATGTCATCATCCAGAGACTTGGCATGGAGGGGGTGTAAGCATTTGTATTGTTCTTGCAAATTTTTTTTTTAGGTTTGAAATTACTTCAAAATTAACAAAAAGACCATGAAAAAGAATAGTAAATAAAAAGAAGAAAGTCATTGGGAATCTGGGCAAAGAAATCAAGTTACTTGGGGGGAGAAAAATATCAGGTTTGTCTGTTTCCTTAACAGCAACATCCAATGCCCCAAAGACAGTGAAACATCTAAAGATAAGCAAAGAAAGAAAATGTGAGCCAAAATTTATATCCACCCTAGCTGTCTTTTAAGTATAAAGAGTTTCGAGCCTACGGTAACTCAGGGAATATTGTTCCCATGAGCCCTTCCCGAGCAGACTAGTAGAGGATGAACTTCAGCCAGGAAAGAGAAGACTGAGGGTGAATGCTGAATATTTCCAACCATCAATCTACACTAAAACTAAGACGAAAACAAATATAAGCATTAGAACAACAGAGGAGAATGTTCTGTGCCCCGATGGTGACAAAATGACATAACCAACAAATTTGGGAAGGCTGGGGGGAGGGAGAGTAAATTCTCTGAATGCCTCATTCTATAATAACAGGGACTCAAAGGATATAATTTAGAGCTGACAAAAGAAGTAACATAAGCATAATTATATTTAACAATAAATGGTAAACATTAAGAAAGATAATATTACTGCCTAAAATCAGGTGGTGGAAAAGAGGCAGCATAGGCAGTCAGTGGTGCCCAGGGGCTACATCATGTGTTTATCGTCTCCCTCCCCATGTGCACCTGCCACTGTGTTAACATCTCCATGCTCTTTCATAACTGCCATCCAGGGGTGTGTGCGTCTCTCTGTCCCCACTCCAACGATGCCTTTGCTTTGTAAGGGGAAGAAGAGAAAATAGACTAATTTTATCTTTGCTTGTAGTATAGGATTAATAAATCATGTCTAAAGACATAGGTTAAGATTATTATGTAACATTGCAGTTATGAATGCAGCCACTAGAATAAAACCATGAACCCTCCCGGAAGAATCACACAGGGGGAAACAATCATAGAAAGACTAAAAATAATGCCAAGAAACCTGAAAACATGATATAAAATGAGAACCAGGAACAAAGCTATTTGTCATGTGGTTAAATATAAATGAGTTTAACTCACCTTTTAAAAAGATTTTCCAATTGGATCACAAATCACAACCCAATTATATATTACCTGTAGAGATGCCCCTAAAGTAAAGTGATGCAGGAAGATTGGAAATACAGGAAGGATATGTAAGGGAATGTGAGGGAAACACGGAAATAAAGAGTAGTAATGATGAGCTTGCATCAAATGAAGTAGAATTCAGGTTAAAATGCATTTAATGAAATGAAGGAACTTCGTAACGCTAAAGTGTACATTTCACAGTGAAAAAAAAAAACATAGCAATATCGAAAGGATGAATTTCAGGGGATGCATGGAGAAATAGACGAAAGCACACTAGTAATAGATCACTTTAATTCACGTGTTTCAGTCTCTGGATAACTGGACAAAGAATAAAATCAATATTGAAGAGCTAATTAACATAATAAAGAAGATCCCATAGATAAATAGCAAACCCTGCAGACTAAATGAAAAGAATACATCTTTCCGGGGCCCATGACACATTCACAAATATTGACCATCTCCTAGGGGACAAAGATAACTTCAGCAAATCCCAAAAGGTGGGGAAAAAAATAGAAGCAGTATTCTCTGATACAGTTAAGCTAGAAATTAATACTAAATCAGAAAAGCAAAAGACCATTACACTGAATGTCAAATCAAAACAAATCAAAACAAAACACTTAATGCATGGCTTAAAGAGGAAAATAAAAACTGAAATTGCAGATTTTCTGGAAAACAATGATTATAATGAAAACACCATCAGAACAGATGTGCTATAGCCAAAGCAGTACTCAGAGGAAAAATGATGGTCTTAAATATTTGCACAAAAGAATGATAACATATAAATTAATCATCTGAGTCAAGGAATTACAACAGAATAAAACAGATTATAGCAGAGGAAAAACAGAAGGAAGACATAGATAAAAGTAAAATTAATGAGTTAGGAAAGAAAGCAGTTGAAATAAATTTCAAAGCTGGTTTTGGGGAAAAGCAACAGTGAAATAGATAAACTACTAGTTAATCTAATCAAGAGAATGTGGGAACAAGTACAAATACATAAAATAAGAAATGACATGTGGGAAATAATCAGATAAAAATGAAATTAAAGGAATCAGAAGAGACTGCTTGACTCAGCTCTATGTAAATACATTTTTTAAAAGATTTTGTTTGTTTATTTATTTATTTGACAGAAGGATAGAGAGAGCCAGAGAGTACAAGCAGGGGGAGCAGCAGAGGGAGAAGGAGAAGCAGGTTCCCCGCTGAGCAGGGAGCCCGATGTGGGGCTCGATCCCAGGACGCTGGGATCTCGACCCGAGCCAAAGGCAATAGCTTAACTGACTGAGCCACCCAGGCGCCCTATGCAAATGCTTTTGAAAGCCTAAGTGAACTAGATTTTCTTTCAAGAAAATAAAATTTACTCAACTGACCAAAGAAAGGAATCCAAAATTTCCGAAGTAAAAATTACAAAGCAGAAAACCCCCCAAACTTTTAAACAGGTATACCCTACCCCAAAGAAGAAATCATCAATCCAAATGGTTTTACAGATACAGTTCTTTTTTTTTTTAAGATTTATTTATTTATTTGTTTGTTTATTTATTTATTTATTTGACAGAGATAGAGACAGCCAGCGAGAAAGAGAGCACAAGCAAGGGGAGTGGGAGAGGAAGAAGCAGGCTTCCAGCAGAGGGGCCCGATGTGGGGCTCGATCCCAGAACACCGGGATCACGCCCTGAGCCGAAGGCAGACGCTTAACGACTGAGCCACCCAGGTGCCCCTACAGATACAGTTATACACTAGTGAACATTAGCAGAAAAAACATTCATGGTTATCTTCATAGATTCTGAAAAGGCCTTTGAGAAAGTTCAATGATCATGTTTTAATAAAAAAATACACCCAAGATGACAGGACAGCTGGGTACTTTCTTAACATACTAAAAATACATCCACCTCATACTGAAAGTCAGCATCAGGCTTCATGGGGAAACAACAAAGGAATTTTCACTAAAGTAAAGAACAGGGATCTACACTATTGGGACGATGATTCCTTTTGCACTGGTGATGGTTGCCAATGCACTAGACGAGAGACATCAAAGAGAGAAGTGCAGAGGAGGTGAAGGTCACTATATGTGCTGGTATTGTGGTCGTATGGCTGGAGAACATAAGAAAAATCACTGGAAACCTATTCCAAACAATAAAAGAATCCCATAAAGTAAAAATTAGTAAACAGAAATTAATAATTTTCATATATACAGACATCAAATAGAATATTCATTGGAGGAAAAGCTCTGTTACAATAACATCAAAAATCATAAAACGATGATGAACTTGGCAGATATGTCGGACATATGAGAGTATTTAAAAGCACCACTGAAGGATACAAAAGGAGCCTTGAGCAAATGGAGCGATGTATCATGTTCATGGATAGAAAAACAATAGATATCATTCTCTTTGATTTGTAAATATAATGCAATTTAAATAAAAGTACCAGATGTCCCTTTTTTCTTTAATCAGGTAAGTTTTAAAATTCACAAACAAATAAGAATCCTCAAAAAAAAAATTCTGGAAAAGGAAAAACAATGTTTTTTATATACATTTTTTAATTACACATTTTTTTAAATACACATTTTTTAAATACACATTTCTTTTTTTAAAGATTTATTTATTATTTTAGAGAGAGAGTGCACATGCAGGGGGAGGGGGAGAGGGAGAGAGAGAATCTCAAGCAGATGGACACTTAACCAACTGAGCCACCCAGGCACCCGGATACTAGAACTTATTGTAGTGCCTTATTTATTGAAACAGAATGTTACAGGCACATACACAAATAGTAAAAAGGAGCAGAGTGAATAATCTATAAATAGATCCAATTACATATGATCATTTAGTATTTGGTAAAGGTGGCATCTCAAATCACTGGAGGAAAAGTTTAAATATGTGCAATTAGGATAATTGGTTGCCCTATGGGGGAGAAATAAAATTGGATCCATACCTCACACCATATATACACCAGGATAAAATTCAAAACAAAAATAAGATCTAAATGTTAAAACAAAACTATAAAAGTACCGGAAGATAGCACAGAGGAGGCCTTTCTAAGCAAAATTTAAATCCAGAATCCATAAAAGAAAAATCTGATATATATGACTAGATAAAAATGGAAAGAAAAAAAAACCAACAAAATCATCTGACTAGCAAAAAAAAATCTACATAAAGTAAACAGAAAAGACAAATGACAAAGGACTAATCATCTTAATAAATAAAGAGCTCCAAAGAGTCAATAAGATAAAGCATTTCAATCTAATAGAAAAAAATAGACAAAGTATATAACCAGATAATGCATGGAAAAAGAAATATAAAGGTCCTGTACTGTATGGTGACTAACATAATATAATGAAAAATCATTTAAAAAAAAATAAAGGTCCTAAATGTGTTAAGAGATATGTTCAACTCTACCTCCTAAAAAATCTAATTAAATCTATATATAAATACATTTTTCACCTATCACATTGCCAAAAGAAAAATGTATATACAATATTAATTTTATATGAAAGTTGATGGAGTGGGAGTGGGGCAGAATTAGAATGTATTTATATTTGCATCTATATGCATAAGAAATTCGGGATGTATATATAGCAGACTAACGATGGTTTGCCTTTAGGGGTGGTGATGTGAACTAGGGATGGACCAGGGTAGAAGTGAAATTTTTTTTTTTTTAACTTTTTTTTTTTTTTTTAAGATTTTATTTATTTATTTGACAGAGATAGAGACAGCCAGCGAGAGAGGGAACACAAGCAGGAGGAGTGGGAGAGGAAGAAGCAGGCTCACAGCAGAGGAGCCTGACGTGGGGCTCGATCCCATAACGCCGGGATCACGCCCTGAGCCGAAGGCAGACGCTTAACCGCTGTGCCACCCAGGCGCCCCGAAGTGAAATTTTTTGTATGGCTTTAAAACAAACAAACAAACATGTAAATGCATTTTTTTAAAAGGAGGATTATTACGCTAACAGGATTTTGACATATTCACTGATATATTTGTCACAAGATGATGCATGCTCCCTTGTCTGCACGTACAGAAAAGGGTACAAATGCTTCGACTCCAACCAAATGTAATTTGCTCCAATCTTTCCCCTCCCTAGTAAGCCGTGAAGGATAACGGCCAAACTCCACCTTGAGTTTTTCAGGTAAAATCAGCATCATCTCGAATCACTAACTTTTATTAGGCCCTAGAGTGTGTGTTTGTAGAATGCAGTGCATTTGCTGAGTGTGCAGTTTGCATCTCCCATGACGATTTGGTAGGGATCTGGATCGACTGTTAGATGCTTGTTTTGCAGCTTTGTAATAGAAATGTAGGACGGTGATTGATACCGGCTTCAGACTCCTCAGCTCCCTATTATGATGTACGTCTGTGCAGCTCCTGCAAGTGGAGCATAGGACGTGACGTGATGAAGTGAATGGATCCTAGAGATTGACCCGTGAAACTCCCCCAGTTCGCTGGTGAGGAAACACTCCAGCCCAGGTAGGAGGTACTTGGCTAGTCAGTGGTGACCTAGAGCTAGACCGTGAGGTTCTGAGCTGGAACCTGCCAGTTCTGGGTTCTTGCCCATCTGCCCATCTCCCACGATCACAGAGGTGTTGGCTCGGTCAGTGCGGTGTTACCGCGTGCACGCGCAGTACCAGAAAGGCTCACGGGGTGGGGGTGAGTGCCCCTGTGTTAGGAGGCTTGGGTGTGAGCAACAGGAAACCTGACCCAAAGGGGCTTCTACAAAGGAGGAATTAGCTAGCAAAGCCGAGAAGTCCAGTTAGCACCCAGGGTTTCTCTCTGTAACAAAAACCCTATATTTCTTTCTCATAGCCTGTAACATCCTTGCCAAGTGTCGTCTTGGATTTGTGTAGTTGGTCACTCTGTGACAGCGGGGGCCTCTTCTGGCTCATCTACTCTCGTGTCACGTTTTAGGTGTTCCGTAAGTGCTTGTGGAAGGAGTTAATTCCCCGCCCTTGGGGTGCAAGATGGAGGAGGGTCTGAGTCCAGAGAGAGATTGCTCTCAAAAACCACTGATGTGACAGTGGATGTAGGGGGCAAAAAACCAAACTCCACTGCACCTCAGAGACCGTGAGGCAGTCTTTAGCTCTCTTCGTTTTCCTGTTTCCTGAAAAACGCCTTCACTCTTCATGTTTTCCCTTCCACAGGAGGCCAGGGAGAAGCTTTCGTAGCTGTGAGGAGAGGTCCTGCCTCACGGGAGCAGGAGGGCCTCGAGACCGCTCAGCCCTGTGGAGCCTCTCCCCCAGCTCTGCCCCAGCTAGAGGGTCCCGACTGTTTCTCCTCGGGTTAGAGCCAGGATTAGGCTAATGGTGCGTGAGGGGGAGTCCGGGTTTAGAGGATACTTCCAATGGGACATAGACAGAGGACAGGAATCCAAGGTGGGAGGCTCAGAGTCCTGACTTATCTGCAGAGACCAGGGTCTACCATTGCCACACCTCTCCACTTAGGTCAAGTTGTGCTTTGGCCGAATGGTGGTAATGGTGGTGGTGATAATGGCGGTGATGACATCTTCCCTGTGTGGGCATTTCCATGGTATTCAGACAGGTTTTCACGTAGGGCAAGTGTTATTAGCAGATTCTAATTTGAAACCACAATTGTCATTTGTTAGTTGCGTGACCTTGGGCAAATCATTTAACTTCCTACTCTCAGATTACACCCCTGCAAAGTGGGCATCAGAGCCCTCTTCCCTGTGTATTTCCCAGGATTGATACGAGAATTAAATGAGACAAAGCATAGACAGAAGCTAATCTTTTAATAACCTTGTTTTATCTCCCCAAAGTAATAGATCTTAAAGATCTTCTTAGACTAAAGCCCTCGGTTTTAGAAGAAGGAACCAAAATGACAGGAGGTTTGGCCAGGATCCTATGCTTAGCTAGTAGAGGAATCTGTTTCTCAGCTTCTCTGAGACAGTACTGTGGTAAGTAAAATAATGCCCTCTCTCCTCCACGCTCCCACTGAAAAGATGTCCTCCCTAATGCCCAGAAATTGTACATGCCCATTACATGACAAAGGGGAGTTGAGTTGCTAATCTGTTGACCTTAAAATAAAGACAGGCTCCTGGATTACCCAGGTGAGTCCAGTGTAATCACAAGAGTCTTTAAAGTGGAAGAAGGATGGGATGCTTGGCTGGCTCGGTTGGTAGAGCATGCAACTCTTGATCTCAGAGTTGTGATTTTGAGCCCCATATTGGGTGTAGAGATTACTGAAAAAATAAAACTGTAAAAAAAGTGGAAGAAGGAGGGGATCAGAGTGACTCAATGTGAGGACTCCACTCTCTGTTGCTGGCTTTGAAGGTGGAGAGGAAGGAAAGAGGCCAAGGGATGCAAGCAGCTTCTAGAAGCTCGATGAGGGAAGGAAACCACTTCTCCCCTAGAGCCACCAGAAGGAGCACACCCTTGCTGACACCTTGATTTCAGCTTCACTGAGACTCGTGTTGGACTTCTGCAGACCTGTAGGTCAATCCGTTTGCATTGTTTTATGCTACTAAGCTTGTGGTGATTCGTTACAGCAGCCCTAGAAAACGAATACAGCTACCATGTCTCCTATTTTACAAATGCGAAAACTAGGCAGAGAAAGGTAGAGACTTTTTCCAAGTCATAAATCTCAGCTGCTTTGGGAACTTTCTCTAGGCAGAGAAAGGAGTTGATGTGTTGAGTGTATTTAATAACGGCTGTGAGAGATAGCCTGGAAGAGATTAGGAGATTAAATAGATGGTCTTGGAAAGAAATCTTCCTCTCCTCCTAGCTAGCTGGCATCCTACCCGTGGAGGGTCAAGAGTTTTAAAATCTATTATTTTTCAGTGACCTGGTGTAGTCATGACTTGTCCTGATGGGTAGGCACTTTGACTTTTCTTTTTTTTTTTTTTTTTTCCAGGAAGAGAACATTTTAGTGGGAGGGTAAAAAGTAGGAAGTCGGAACAGAAACCATTTTTTGTATAATTGGAAGTACATCCTTTTTAAGGGTGATTTCCCCTGTGCCCAGTTAGCACTAGCTAGGAAGGAGTAGCTTCATGCAGAGCCCGTGCTGTTCTAGAGACTTCCATGGCTGTTGCTCTGCTGTTGGGGCTGATGCATATTCGTGCCCCCGTCTGGAGCAAGGTTGCAGTTCATAGACACTGAATGCTGGGTGGGATTCTAGTGGTCACTCCACCTAGTGGTATTTGTGTTGGTGGCATTAAGCTATTAAGATGACACATCTCTACCAAAGTTAAGTCACTTCTGTGTTGTCTCAACGCTTCTATTTATATCTCTTTAACTCAGCACGTTATTTGTACCCTTACTGACTCAGCTAGAATATGCTCATTGATCCCACTCCAGACTTGACATTTGCCTGGTGGTTCTTTTGTATCAGCTCTTGGCCTCTTCCTCATTTTGATCTTGATAGTCCTATCCCATGGCTCTGACCTTGCTCCTGGTCCTGTCTGCTCACTGGAAAGACAAACCACTGAGGGCAGAAAGGAGAAAATTGCTGCATGGGGCCCAGTATCTCTGGGGCAGCAATGGGACCAGAGCCCAGTTTCTCCCACTCCCTTCCTTGCCCCCTCCCAGCACATCCCCTCTAGCCAGTGTGTATAGGAACATCATTGCTGGACCGGATTTGGCCTGTGCCTTCCAGTCTCCAAGCCAGCCTCATGTTCTTTGGAGAAACTAATCATGAATTTCTGTTCTCTCTATGCTAAAGGCTGAGAGCAGAGAAGAGGCTGAGACACCTGGGAAATGGTGAAATCTGGCATGTGGAAGAAACTGGATCCAGGGAGACCCAAGGCCAGAGAGTGATTGAGGGCACCTGGCTATGTAGTGCCAAACGTCCAGCTTCTATGGCTCTCTGACCACACAAATAGCTTTGGCCTACAAATGGAGCCAGGTCAAAGCCTGCAGCTGAGTGATCTTATTGTCCCAAAACAAATGTGAATTACCTGCATTCAGTGGGTTTCTAGCCGATCAACATGCTTGAGAGGGGTTTCTTAAGTCCTGCTCAGGGAAGTTGAGCCTGGGCCATGGTCTAACCTGGCAGCTCTGCTGTTCTATGCTCACGGATGTTTTTCTTTCTGAGAGGCTGCAAGCCTGCAGAAGTTTTTCAGGCCATTTGCATTCAACACCTGCTGGATGCTATGGAAATAAAATGATGTATACATGATAGATAATAATAAGAGATGCAACACTTGTCATTTGTTAACAGTGCTATTCGTTATTCTTTGCAGCAGCGTGGTGTGATAGACTCATGTTATCCTCTTTTTGAAGAGGAGAGACACAAGCACGGTGTGTGGGAATCACATATCCTGTCTTTGCTCCCTGCTCGGTTCCAGACTCCCTAGACACTGCCTGGAGAGGTGGCGTGGCCTCTCCTGTGGGTTGGCTAATAGGATCTGAAGTTCCCAGTCCTGGCAGAGCCCCGCCAGGCCCTCATGCTTTGCGTCTCCCCTTATAGTTGTTTGAGCTGTAAGTCAGAGAATCCTCCCCAAGCTAGCTCCTGCAAAATGAGGCTCTGGCAGTGGTCCGCAAGTGTGGCCCTGGAACTCAGGCCTCCTGAGGAGTTGGGAGCCCAGGACCGAAAGTCTGTTGCAAGCCCCAGGAATAGTTCTGTCTCTTCCTTGCACTCTCTGTATATCTGCTGTATTCCTCTTTCCTGGCAGACCAACCTTTTCTGCTCCTCAGCTCACATGGGGGGCAGAAAGGTTACACTGCCAGCCACACAGAGCTCCCTTGTCCTCTGCCTCCTCCCTGAGCTGCTCTCAGGTTCTAAGGTAAAAGACCCCAGTGGGCCCGGCCCCAGACGGGAGCCATTCCTCGTCCCCTAAGCCGTGGCCGAGGCATGTTGCACAAACATGGCATCCCGGAACGTCCTGCCCTGTGGATGCTCGTGGGCTGGTTAAGGAGGTCTTGGCAAGATGAGTGCTCTTCTAAAGACGACCAGATACTGGCCACGGATCACTGCATTTCGTACTCATAACGTCGTACGTTCACTACTTAAATATATGTAGTGTTCGGGAACTCGTGGCTTAAGACAGCTCGGACAGCTCGGATGCTTCTCGATGTGGAGCTGAAATGGGTCTCTGGCCCCACATTTACTCCTTGCAGCCGGAGCAGGATCCTTATCTTCTTTCTTCGTGACAGGTCTTGGACAGTTGAAGGCACCCCCTTACTTAACTCTAACCGTTCTTCCTCTGATACATACATGGCTGAATCCCAGTATTTTCCCGTTTGCCCTCCTGAATAGGATCCATTTTGTCTGTAATCCCTCTGAAAGTGGAATTCCCAGCCCAACATCAAATCCCAGCTCATTCTAGATCCTTTTCTAGGAGTAGCTTTGGGGCAGGTAGAAAGATGGTCTACATCAGGAGCTGGCGAAATTTTTAACTAAAGGGCCAATTAGTAACTAATTTGGCTTTCCAGGCCATATGGTCTTCGTACAGCTTCTCCCCAGTAGCTTTCTGGTGTTGCATGAAAACAGCCACAGAGAGTATGTAAGCAAGTGAGCGTGGCTGTGTTTCAATCAGTCTTTATTTATGGATGCTCTAATCTGAATTTCATGTAACTTTCATGTGTGACGAGGTACTCTTCTTTTGACTTTTTTTTCCATCCACTTAAAAATGTAAAAACCGCTCTTAGCTCATCTGTCATCCAAAGACAGGTGGAAGGTTAGATTTGGGTGGTGGGGCACGTTTTGCTGACCTCTAGTCTGTGTTCTGTCAGTAAGGTCCCTCAGTCCAAACATAGACTGTTGCTTTCACCCCAGCCTGAAATATCACCACTGCTGAAGAAGGAAAACATTGCCCTCTGCGGAAGAGGAGAAGGGAGGTGGGAGGGACAGTTAATGCAGTTTGTAACTTTAGTATGAATTAGTACTAACGACTTCCCTTTGTAAAAACACTTGCCAGTTTCTACAACATGCATTATTTGCTTCTGTCCTCCCAGCATCTGTGAAGCAGACACTTTAATATCTACCTTCACAGTTGAGGAGAAAGTCAAAGATTAAGTGACCGACTATCTTGGGTTCCACCGTTCAGACAGAGCTGAGGCTTGGGTCATGTTCTCTTCCTACCTGTGTTAGCCTGTAACAAACCATTTCTTGGGCACCCACTTGTGCCTGGCACACTGCTAGAGAAGGAAATTCAGATGGATAAGATATAGTCCCAGACCTAGAGAGCTCAGAGGCTCGTGGGAGAAATACCTGACGGCAGCTCAGCCCTTGGATAGAAGCTAAGAGTCAGGTGCTCCTGGAATCTCAGAAAAGGGGACCCTCCCCTACCCCAGCTGTGGACTGGGGTGCTTCTTGAGGGACACTTTGCTCCGACAGAGGAGGAGAGGTGGGCAGGCTTGCAATTCTGGTGTCTGGAAATGATGACAACTTGGGAGGATAGGTTGGAGGCCTCGAGGGGGCGGAAGGTGAGCACCCTTACCTGCCTCACGAGTTTGCCTGTGGCGGCCCTGTTGCCGTGCAGGTGTTCTCTGGACCAAACCCGTTTTCTCCACATGTAACTGGGAGGTGTTAAAGATGGCGGTGCGGAACCTTCTGAAACTGACAGGTCCCTTGAACTGAGGCTTCAAGGTACACTCAGCCACCCGGGCTCAGGCTGGGAAGGCCCTTGAGAGTGGGCTCCCTCTGTTCTCCTTCAGATATAAATAAGATCCGTGTAGTTGGGATGGAGGGAGCATGCTGGCTGCTTGTTATTTCTGGGACCCCTTGCATGAAATACAGACTCCCTAGCATCACCTGTCAGATCTGGCAGTTTTTGTTTCATTAAAAATAAAACAGAAAGCCCTCTAAGCAATGACATTAAAGAACATCTGGAAAATAACCCTCTGCTTTTCCAGGGAAGATGTCAGGATGTCTAAGGCAGGATTGGTGAAAGAATTTTTGAAGCAGTCAAGAAAAGAAAATGGATCAGGCTTCAGGAAAGTTGGCATAAGAAGTGAGGGGAGAAAGAAAAAAAAAAAACGCACCAGAAAACATGCCTGTCTTCAAAAACAGTAGTTCTGGTGGCTGACTCTTACCAGCTGATGTTGCTTGATTTGTTTTGGTTCGAGCTGGCTGTCCTAGCAGACAGTAACAAATACTTTTTCTTCTTGAGCCGGTTAACAAGTGATTAAGCCTCCTGGGCATGACTATCATTGTGCCATTGGTATCATGGGGGCTTCGGAAGAAGCAGAAGGCATGGCCCCCGTGGCTCATCAAACTCACGTCCAGCAGAGGGAAGGGACGAGCACGTCCTGCATCAGACAATGGGAAGGCTGATCAAGTATTGGGCTGGGGTGGAGATCACAGATGCTGTAGGAAAAGGGAGGGGCTGTGGTAGGCTAGAGTCATTAGCAGACGCTTTCAGGGAGAAAGTGGGACTTCATAGAATTTACATGCGGGGAGAAAATTAAAAGGACATTTAAGGAAGAGCAAACAGGGGCAATAAGGTACCCCCTCCTCCCTGCCAACCACACTCCGCACCCATGACCTTGCCTCATCATTCCTGGAGAAGATTGAGTCCATTCCATCCGAGCTCATCTTTCCCCTCCCAGGCTTTCAAGGCTTCTGGCTTCTGTATCCACCGTTCCCCTTCCTATGACAATGGAGGATGCACACGCCTGCGGATCTAAGGCCAGCTCCTCCACTTGTCCTGGGGAGCTCACTCCCTCTTGCTCTTCTCATCGAAGAAGAGATTATTGCCCTTCCAAAGCTAAGCTCATCTCTCCCGGGCACCCAAATCCTCTTTCATTTTAATAGATCATTTTCCCATTAGTATATAAATATATCTGGCATCACCTATGTTGAAAAGAACCCTAACTGCGCACTTCCCCCTTGCGTCAGTCAGCTTTATCCTCCGTAATGCTGTGCAACACAGAACCACAGCATCGTGGGGGCTTACAAGCCGGATTTGTGTTTTTGCTCATAGGCCTGGCAGGCTGGCTAGGGCTCTGCAGATCTAGGCTGGACTTTCAAGTTGTGGGTTGTGTTCTAGTCTGTGCCACATGTCATTCATCGTCCATCACCCAGAGGCCCCCCAAAGTATGGTCTTCTAGTGGAGGGGGACGAGCCAGAGAAGAAGCCCAACTGGGCAAGCATACTCAAGCCCTTGTTGAGGGCATATCTGCACCTCTGTTCTTTCCTCTTGAGTGCCTTTGTTCTGGTTCTCAGATAGCCAGACCTTAGGAGGCATTGCCCACGCACGATGTCCCCAGTTCCTCTTGTCCCTTTCTCTCTTTATCTCACTCCAGTGGCTCTGCCACCACCCCACCTGGGCCCATCTCGTCAAGGTCAGCAACATCGTCCATACTGTCAAGGCCAATGTATGTGTTTCCATCCTTGTCTTACTTCCTCCACCTAGTGAGTGGGTCACTCCATCTTTCTGAAATTCCTCTCTCTTTTGAGCAGCTCCTGGTTTTCCTCCTCCCTCCCTGACTCCTCATCTGCCCCCAGCTCTGTGGTGGCATTTCTAATAACGTGGTCTGGAGCTGCTCTCCTCTTCTCTGCTTTCTCTAAACCCCATCATCGTTCACAGTTTGAATACTTTCTCTCTGTTGGCGACTCCTGAATGTACGTCTGTATCCCAGGGATCTGATTTTTAGCCTCGTCTGCTATTCAGCCATCTTGACATTGACGTTTGGATGTCATGGTCGCCCCCACACTTAACACCTCCTCGTGGAATTGCTTTTCCCTCTGTAATTTGCCCCTCAATGTCCTGACCCTCAGCTAAACAGGCCACATTGGAACCGGCCTCAGAGCCTTTGGGAAGACTGTTTCTCATGCCGGAAATGCCTTTTGCTCTTCTCCCAATTCCTGATCCCTGCTCTCCCTCCCGTGACTGGTGTCTGGTCATCGTCCAGGTCCTGAAGACCCGTCACTACCCTGGAGAAGCCCTCCTTCACCATTCAGTCCCCCACATGCTGCCTCATTTTTCTGTGTGTCCTACCGGTTGGCGTAATTGCTCCTTCTTTTATTGTTCTCTTGGATGTTGTCTCTCTCCCTAAGTAGGACGTACACTTCTTACTTCGCAGGTGCTCAGTAAATATTTGTTGAATTAATGAATTTGAAAGGCCCTTGGAGATTGTCTTGTTCACTGTTTGCCGACCTGCAGGCTCTGGGCCCCCGGAGGGCTGTGGAAATATGACCCTGGGTCCGAGGACCCATAGCACACCAATCACTGCTTTGCTGTTGGATAACTAAGTAATAAATCTCACTCATAGGCGTATTACTGTTTTTCAAATGATGGCATTGTAATGAATAAAGTACAAATTCGTTTGAAGGTATTCCTAAATTCATAGACCTATTTTATCTCACCTATGAACATAATTTGTATAACTTCTCTCTTTATAGCTGTAACCACAGTTGCAGAAGGATGAAGGTACTGGCTCAAGGTCACATTCTTCCACAGTAGAAAGGCCTGGAGGGGGTCGGAAAGGAAAGGTCAAGGGACTGGGGAGCTGTAGAACCTGGTGATTAAGAGTGCGGCTGTGAGGCCGATGCTCTGACGGGACCTGCTTCAGCGGGTGGCCGCATGCCCGCACACCTGAGCTGGTGTGTGTGGTTGAAGGGATGCGCCTGGGACTATAGTAGCAGGTGTTAGGGGTGAAGAGCTAGTGACTCTGAGTGCCTGAAAACCAAGGGCTAGTCTGGAATAGAGTGTGGTCCCATCCAGAGAGCTTGGGATGCAGGGAAGGGCTGACGGCCCGGGTCGGCTGTGATGGTGGCAGAGCCAATGTCACATGTAGGCAAGAACTGAGCACTTCGATTCGAGGAGCATCAGAAAGCAGGAGAGAGCTGAGGGGTCACGGTAGTGCCTGGAGAGGAAAGGCATTGGCCGCTAACGAGCACAGAGGAAGGCAGAGGGGGAATGATGGCAAGGCCAAGGGGGAGGTCTAGCAGCGGTGGCAGGCCCTCGTGTGGGACTTGGGGTTCCGTGGTGAGCCCGTGGGTGCCCAGGCCAGGGTGTGGCAGAGACTGACCTCCCTGCCGGGCCCGCTGTTCCTCCTGCTCCTTCCCTGCTGCTGTCCCGTGGGTCAGGCTCCCTCGTTGTCTTCCGGCTCGGGTTTGAACGCATCAGTGGCTGTTCTCAGGAGTATCTTTTTGAAGCTCTGGAGGTCATGCTTGAGCACTGGCGCCATCCTTTCTCTAGAAGACTTGGTCTTGATCCTGGCCGGCCTTTCTGGATGCCCAGAAGATGAGGAGCAAGGAACGGAGACTCCAAGTCAGGCTCCTAGTCAATCAAGTCAGCCTGGTCCGGTTAAATGCCGTCACTGGGGCAGTGGGCTCTCTTCTGTTTGTCTTGTGGGCCTGGCCCCCTGGCGGGTTAGCAGATGTCTTCTTGAAGTTACGTTCCCCACGTATGGAGGGCTGCCCTGTGCCCCACACAGTGCTGAGCGTGATGCATATGCTGGCTTGGATGCTCACACCAGCGACGGCTGAGCCAGCTGGTGGAAGAAGAGGCCGGGGTTCAGCGAGGTTAAGTGACTTGCTCCAGGCACTAAATTATCCAGGAGCAGAGCCGTTATTCCAGTCCTGATGTGTAGGGCGTCGCACCCATGCTGCTCTTTCACCAGCCCGCCCGAGCAGTGTTCCCAAGGAGGTCACCAGCCCCACCTCCGTGGCCCAGGCAAGGTGAGCTCTGGGTCAGAAATCGCAGCCGTTAGTAAAGGATCTCCTGCCGGGCTTCCCTTGCGCACTGGGCAGCTGTCCCAAGGAGGACTCCCCTTCTGGCCCCGGGGTTTCTGCTTGCTCGCATCAGCCATCATTAGTTTGGTGCACGTTCCGGGTCCCTGTCCAGAGCCACCTTCAGGGTTCCAGAGTCAGCTGTTTGAGCTTCAGCCAGCACACCGAACCACCTAACAGCTTCCTTGTCTTGAACAACTCTTCCCTTAGCTTCATCTTCCACTTTTCTGAGACTTCCTCACCAAAAAAAGGAGGGAGTAGAGTATTGCTGATTTCAGAGTACTGTGTTGATGATTGAGGACAGGGGGTGCGCTGAGGCTGAACTGGAGGTTTGGACTGGAACCCAGAGTGCTTTCCCCTTTGCTGTGCTGCGTGCCGGCAGGCTGGAGAAATGGTGTGCCTCCATCTGTCCCCAAGCCCGTCGGGGAGCTAAGGGGGTCCCTGGCTGTGTCCCCGGCAGCAGTCTGTCACCAGGATTTTCCAGGGTTTCCGTGCTCCCCCTGTCTGAAGACTCACCAGCAGCAAGAGAGGAAGTAGGGGCCCTCAGCTGGGTGACTGCCCTTCCCTCGGCTCACATGGGGGCTTGGTGACAGGGTTGTGGGGAAGGCCTTTCCACAGAGGCCCGTGCGAGGAAGCAGCAGGTGGGCATCCCAGCCCCAGCACTCGGCTTGCTCATGAGGCAGGTGTGGGCCCAGGGCCCGGCACCTGCCAGCTTCTGCAGTGAGGCACTGGGCAGACGTGAACTCTCGGGGAAGGATAGGGAGGCCAGCTGAAAGTCCGTGATCCCAGGCACAGCCAGACGCCACGTCCTCACCATCCCCTCCCACCTCTTGTTCTGTTTTCTTTAACTGGAAACGTCAGAAGGAAATGATTAGACTGGGCATCTCATTAACAGTTATTGATTTCACTACGTTCCCTTCACCAGGTGCCGTAAGGGATAAGCTAGACGTGGTTCTCAAACAAGAAAACCCTGATTTGCCCTTGAGAAGATGTGCCTAGCTCCCTGACTCTACGGGCCTTTGAGCCCCACAGCTAAAGGCTCCTGGGGCCACCTGCAGCTTCCAGCCCACCCCCAGGCTCTGTGATCAGTCTGGGTCCTTCCCTCCCTGAGAGCGAACCACCATCCCAGTCTGCCTGGCTCTTTCTGGCTTTGGCACTAGATACCCCACATCTTGGGAACTCCGTCAGTCCTGGGCAAGCTGGACAGTCGGTCACATTAGCAGGGAGCACTTCACCACCACCATCATCAGTAATAATCAGTACTGAGTACTTCCCATGTACCCAGCTGACCTGTGACACGCGTCCTAAATCTTTGGGAGGCCGATCGATACTCCCTTTTAGGAAGCTGAGACAGAAGTTGCAGCTAATTTATCTGGCTAACTGTACCGTTTCCCTGAACCCTGAGTCGTGCGTGGAGCATCTGGTCTGCTTCCTGTGGGCCCCCTCTAACCCTCTTGTTCTAAAAACTGATTCCCTCCCAGCTTCTGCCTTGTCCTGGTCTGTGGCTGTCGGCCTCTCCTATGGCTGAGGTCCAGTGAGTACTACAGTCTCCTGTGACCAAGGTCAGCCTTGTTCCTGACCTCCATCCCAGAAGTCTACAAGAGCCTTGAGTATCACGCATGAACTTCAGTCCCTAGGCTTGGCCTTGATGCCTGCCCTCTGGATCCCGCATGGCTGTCTTCACCTGTGCCTGCTCATTGACATCTCATGGAATTTATGGAATATTGACCTGAAAGTGAAAAACAGAATGGTTGTCTGGGGGTGGGGGCGGGGGGTGTAAGTCTGTGGGTGGTTCACCCTCGTGGTCACGCGGCTGACGGGGAGCTGTGCTCTGTGCCACTGCCAAGTATCGTGAGAGTATCATACTGTGTGTTGCTAGCCTGAGAAGAGATCAAAGTTCAAAATGTAAAGTATGGTTTCCACTGAATCCGTATTGCTTTGCACTGTGGCAAAGTCAAAGAGGGCAAGTGAAACCCTCGTCAATCAGGGACTGTCTGCAGTTGGTGCTTGGTTGGCCTTCCCGGGATTATCTGCTCCTTGTCCTGTTTGCATGGCATGGGGAGCACGTCCTTTTCATATCAGCCTCAGCATCATGTAACTAGGCCCGTAGACCACTGTACATAACATCGTGCGCTTTGGTGGCATGTACAAATGACATTTGGGTAGGGTGGGCTCAATTAAAATCGAATTGATTCAAATCATGATTTGAATCACTAGTCAGGAAGAGTCGATTAAATCAATATTTTCCCTTCAAAAATGCATTCGTTTTTGATATAATTTTAATGCACAGTCTTCACAACTCTGACAGAGATAGATGTGGTTTTCATTTTTAGAAGTTACATACCATGCATTTTTAAGCTGTGATTTATTTTGACATTTCGTTGAATCAATTTTGCAGCCACTTATGAGTCTTGAGTGATGACTTGGTTATTTTATTTACCAAAGCTAATCAAACAAATGTGTATAATTTTCCCAACAAAATAAGCATGTGCACTTTTGAATGTTTTAACTATTTTTTGCTGTAAATGTAAAAATGTGTCTTTGCTGAGATAAATTAGACTGTTTGGGGCAGATCCAACCCAAAATACGTATCTATTTTGGCGTTAACTCAGTCTTTACCTTTCCTTTCTGCTTATTTACATATTAGAAGAGAAAGGTGAACTTTCGTAGTTCCCAGATTATTTTTATTTTTATTTTTTTAGAAGATTTCATTTACTTATTAGAGAGAGAGAGTGCACGCACAAGTGGGAGGAAGGGACAGAGGGAGAGGGAGAAGCAGATTCCCTGCTGAGCAGGGAGCCCTGTGCAGGGCTCCATCCAGGACCCCGACCAAGATCATGACCTGAGCCAAAGGTAGACACTTCACCTACTGAGCCACCCAAGAGCCATCAAATGATTTTTAAATTTAGAATGAATTTGTCTTCTTTGGCAGACATTCTTGGATGTGTAGAGAAGAGATAGTTGTGATCACACGGACTTGATTGATACCCCTCTTCATCATTGTTGAGAATCCATGAACTTTACCTCTGCCAGCCATTCACATGGCCTTCCAGCATCTTTTGTGATTAATTGAGCTTTACCCTATCTGAAACAAATTCCCTTTACAGAGATCAGTGGATTTTATTTTAAGAAAGTATTTTCACAGTAACAAATCATTTTTAAGGTACACGTTTGGAGTCAGACACAGTCTTAGAGTTGTCTTATTGAAGGGCTGCTTCTCTTCTGTCAGCATTGAATGTTTGGGTTACATAGTTTTAGAGGCCCAGATAACATACTTGGATTAATGAGTTTACCTCTGTCTTTTCTGATCCTGTTTCTGGCATCATCTCTTAGAACTCGGCCATACATGTTCTCTGCCTGCTGGGGAGTCAGGTGTCTGTTGTTACATGAATGGATAAAGAAAATGTGGTATAAATATACAATGGAACGTTATTTAACCATAAAAAAGGAAATTCTGTCATTTGTGACAGCATGAATGAACCTGGAAGACATTATGCTCAGTGAAATAAGCCAGACACAGGAAGAGAAATCTACATGATCTTACTTATACATGGAATCTATAGTCAAACTCATAGAAGCAGAGAGTAGAATGGTGGCTGCCAGGCGCCTGGGAAAGGGAAGTGGGGACATGCTGGCCACAGGGTGCAAGGTTCCAGATATGAAGGATGAATGAATTCTGGGCACGTACCATGCAGCATGATGACTGTATTTAATAATGCTTTATTATACGCTTGGAATTTGCTGAGAGTAGATCTTAATTGTTCTCACCAGGAAAAAAAAAAGTAACTGTGTGACGTGATGATAAATTATGTTAAAAAAAAAGATTAGGGGCGCCTGGGTGGCTCAGTTGTTAAGTGTCTGCCTTCGGCTCAGGGCGTGATCCTGGTGTTCTGGGATCGAGCCCCACATCAGGCTCCTCTGCTAGGAGCCTGCTTCTTCCTCTCCCACTCCCCCTGCTTGTGTTCCCTCTCTCGCTGGCTGTCTCTATCAAATAAATAAATAAAATCTTTAAAAAAAAAAAGATTAAAAAGGACCTATATTTTCCAAGCTCTCCAGTTTTTTGTTTGTTTGGGTTTTGTTTAGGACTTGGAATATAAATGCATTTGTGTTTACCCTTTTCATATAGTCCTAATTGAATAGGATCATAATATTTTAGAGTTGGAAAGAACACAGTGATCTCCTAGTCTCATCCTCAAACTAACACTTTAATGTAAAAATTCAGTGACTTACACGGGTGGCAAGCGTGGGATGGGAAACTGTGTCCTGTGAGTCTCCTGGAAGAGGGTGTTTCCTGTAATAAATCGTGCCTGGACTTGGGTAATTTCTCCTCATAGTCTTCCTTTCTGGAAAGAAATGATTTTTTAAAACTCTTCTCCATATACCAACATCTAACTTCTATTCCTTTTACAGCTGCCCTTCACTGGACTTTGATAGTGCTGCACGTCCAGTCGAAGTGTGGGATGGTTTCTTAGTAGGGACACCAGATTTAGCAAATAGAAATAGAGGACACAAGTTATACTTGAATTTCAGCTAATCAATTAATACTTTTTTAGTATAAGTATGTCTCAAATATCACATGGGACACACTTATACTAAAACTGAACTGGGCGTCCTGTTTTTTATCTTGCGATCCTATTCTTCCTGTTATTCAGGGTAATGTGTTTTGTTTGGTTTCCCGTGATGTCTGTAAGGTGTCAGGTCACATTCATAATCCACCTGACAGGGGCTCAGACACGCTTGAGTTATATGCTCTTCTGTGTTGTTTCGTTAAAAAAGAGAAAAAAAAAAAAAGAAAACGACACTTACTTTGGTCCGCTCTGGTTTTGCCCCCTGTAACATTTTCATGAACATGCACCACTGCATCCCTTTGAGAAGGGATCCCGATGCTTGCAGGGCCCATCCCCTGCCTAGAGCAGCCTGCGCGGCCCCAGCTTGCAGGGCACTGGCGCGATGCAGGACTCGGGGGGCTGGAGTGGTGCTCTGAGCTCACGGCCTGCTCTTTCCTGGGAGCCCCAGGAGGGTCGGCGTCAAGGTGACCACCGGAGGAAGTAGGTGAGGTGGGGGCCTGAGTGACCTGAACCTCACTGTGCCCAGAGTGGGAGATCGAGACCCCTGTGACTCTAGAAGCCTGTGCAAAGCTCGTGCTGACACACTCCCTTGGCCGGTTGATGGGCACCTCACCGGGAAGCTGATTATTGTGAGATGCTTTATCATGGGAGGAGCACCTCTTGTCCATCTGTCTTTCCTCTTGAGGTGGGGGCCTGGGCAGGGGCTCCGGGTTCAGAGAAGCTGTTCTCCCAAAGGTGTGGTCACCTCAGCCATATATCCTGATACGCATTTCCGTTTCTTCTCTGTTTCCTCAAATTGAAAATGCTCCGCAGCTCAGACCTGAGCCCAGCCATCCCCCTCGGAAGCCAGCCACCCCCAACCCCCTGGTGTAGCTCCGAGATGGGCTAGTGCAGCAGGGTCCCCGAAGGGGCCTGACTTTGCAGCCCTGTGCTCCTCTGGTCTGCGAGTGAGCCCTCCTCTGCCCTGTTCTCTCTCCGCAGCCCAGTTCTCACAAGCCTGAATCTTGTCTCTGGCCTTGGTTTTATGTGCCCGTGCCACTCCCTGCTGCTTATCTGGGTGGTCTCACCATGCTGTCCAGCTTCTGGACCTTGGCCATGCGTGAAAAGCCTGCCCTGAGTGGGCAGCGTGGCCCCCAGGAGCTGGGGCCTGCAACCTTCCCGGTTGGGATGCTCTGCAGGGTTGGGGTGCACTGCAAAGCTGGGCCCAGGAAAACTCGCATCAACCGGGGCCATGAGGGGTACGTGGGACTGATTTGATGGGGGTCCAGGGAGGCCAGATCCTTCCAGGATGGCTTTGATGAGAACTTCAGACATAGGCCTTTAATTCTAAAGTCATCTAGTTGGCTTTGATTCCGGACAATTTTCGGATAACCTTTAAAATGATAGGGTTTCTTTATCAATCTGTGTTCTTTTAATGAGAGAAGGGCTGATTGAGATCGGAGTGAGGGGGGCAGACCCGGTGAGCTTCTGACTGACTAATGTTATCAAACCTCATTACTATTTTCAAAGCCTTGCTGAACCTCGGAACGTTGTCGAGTAGGGTCATTACCGTTGGAGTTTTCTCTGCCCGAGCCTGAGCTTTGCCTGCCAGAGCCCAGGGCTGGCGCGTTCCGCCTGTTGCCCCTGTTGACTGCAGCACATAATTGGTCCTGGCCTTTGTCCAGCCTCTGCATCCCTGACCCAGCCCAGTCTCCACTGGAGCCAGGCTCCTCCACAGTACCCTTGGCCCCTCCCTTTCTCCTTCTTGTCACTTCTGTTGGGATGGAGCAAAGTCCATATTTCCCTGTGGGCTGCCTCAGGCTCTGGGTGTGCGCTGGTCTGGTCCATACCCAGGGCCCCCATGGGCCTGGAGTGATCAATCCTGGTTGGGGTCCTCGGCCAGTGCACTGCAGCCTCTGCCCCTGGGCTGTCCCTGGACCTCACGTGCAGTGGATGGGAGACCGTGGTGCGGCTGCCCTGCCAATTACGGGCTGAAACCCAGAGAGGAGGAAATGGAGTGAGAAGTGTGTGTGTGTGCGTGTGTGTGTGTGTGTGTGTGTTTTGCCAGTACTTAGGGAAAAGCCGGTTTAATTAAAGGCAGATCAAGAGGTAAATGAGGATTTCTGGGGATCATGGAAGGGGACTTTTGGCACTTTTGATGTCATTATTGAATGATAGAACTGTTTATTATTTTAAAGTTTATTTTACAACTTAGGCTTTCATTTGCCTTCATAGAGGAACTCTTAGACATCAAACGAGATTAGCTGGTGTCTTTGGAGGTTTGTTACAGGAATGGAAATGGGGAAAGAAATATCTAGAGAGAAGGAAAAAGTCTATCCTGAGATAATTGAGGGGAGAAGGGGGACAGATGTTGCGGAGGGAAGCAGATGTTCAACTGGAGAGAAGGAAGCCACTTGAGATGGTGGGAGCTGAGCTGTGGATGATAAGAGATGGGCATGGATATTGGATTTCAGAGCCTCCTTGAGGAATACAGGAGAAAATAACAGGGGACCCACAGCTTGCGATTAAGATGAGGGGTCCTTTAAATGCAGACCGTTCTTGAGGACTCACGTTTGTGGCCATCGGCATGTCACTTAACCTACACTTTGCACCTGCTTTTACTGTCTGGAAAATGGGTCTCCTAATGCCCACTCCACCATCGTTTCAAGAATCAAATGAGATTGATGTTTGTAATGGCTCAGCACAGTGTCTGGCATATCTCATCAATAGAAGCTGCGGTAGTGCTTTTGTCGTAAGGGCTCCGGTGTTATTGTGCAGAATACTCATTTGCATAGGACCCTTGAAAGCCGCGTCTGCATAAGTTTGCTGGAGCTTATAACCGTCTAGCTACCCTGGGTGACCTTATGTCCCGGCTCACTTGGCCAGTCCCCTTTATATGTGTTGTCCCAGTATACTTGTTAGCAATGCCTCTTTTCATTCATTTTTTAAAAAGATTGTTAGAATTTATTTGACAGAGAGAACAAGCAAGAGACCACGCAGGAGCATGAGCGGGGGGAGGGCCAGAGGGAGAGGGAGAAGCAGACTCCTGGCTGAGCAGAGAACCCAACGCAGGGCTCGATCCCAGGACCCTGCGATCATGACCTGAGCCAAAGGTAGATGCTTAACTGATTGAGCCACCAGGCGCCCCCTTTTATTCTTAAGTGCTCTGGTTAGATGACAAGTCGTATAGTTACTCTATGTATGGCTCTTTCTGTCCAAATCAGTAAGACAGTATTATTGCATTATTCATTGTTTCCTATTTTCTCAAAGAGATTCTGAGTTTCTTGAGGTCACTATGTGTGTGTGTGTGTGTGTGTGTATACATACATACACATATGTGCACGCGCGCACACACACACACACACACACCCTATTACTTCTTTTGTATCTGCAATGGTGCTTCTCCGGTGCCCATCCCATAGTGATGTTGGAGACCTCATCCTTCAGAGGTCCCCTCTGCAAGACCCCCTTTCACTGCTCGATGGGCCTCTCACAGAAAGGGGGTCATCAGAGGATGGTGGGCTGAGAGGAGAGATGGAGAGAGGGTGTTCATAGACAGGGAGCCACAGACAGACGGAGGTTTGCTCCCTTCCCTACCACCTTAGAGCTACAGGCTCCTGGGCAGTCAGTGAACTTCTTGGAGGCTCTGTTTGTTCATAAAGAAAATGTGAGTCACAAAGGAGACCTTGAAGGCTTGTTCGAAGGACAACATTGCACGGCGACTGAACTGGGTGCCCAACAGACAGGAACCTTGCGCGGGACAGCCCTCTGAGTGTGCGCGGGCAGCCTCGCATCCCTGCCTGCCCCTGTCAGCGCCTTTCTCCTGCTCTTGCAGCTGATCGTTACACACCGCGGTTTCCAGGTCCGTGGGTGACCTGACTTCACCCCTGCAGTAAGTATTTGCAGAAGGTGCATGGGGGTGCCGTCCTGGGCATGGTGAATTCTCTGGTGACCTGCCAGGTGCAGTCTCTGGTCTTACAGAACTCATAACTGTCGGAGTTCTTTGCAGGGTTCTTTAGGAAGGTGGCTTTCCCTAACTCGTGGATGTGTAGAACTTTCCAGAGGCACAGAGCCCAGCCTCTGGGAGGACTTTTCCTACCATAGGTTTTGAACTTCTTGCCTGCCTGGAAGTTAAATCATGTTATTCAAATGGGATATTTGTGATTCAATAATCAATTCGACAGGGAAGGGGAGACAGCAGCTTGCCAGCCCTGGCAGAGTAAATCATCCCGTAAGCATATGAGGAGCAGCGGCCCTAACAGCTCTTGTAAACATGCTGTCAGTCTCGGGGTGGGCCCAGTGCAGCCGAGCCTCGCCCTGCCGTGCATCGCTGTTTCTCAGAAGCGCTGTGGCAGCCCGCTGTGACACATCCTGCAGCCATCAGGAAGCACTTTTCAAACCTGTGTCTCCGGGCCCCAGAGATTGTTTCTGATTGTTTCCAGATCAGTCAACAAGCGTTTTTGGATGGCGCAGCTTCTGGGTGGGTGGAAGGTAGAGACTCAAAGATGCATGAGACACATTTGCATGTGACAGATGTGTGGGGACAGCGGAACCCCTATGATGTGGCAGCCCCAGTTTTACTGTCACTGGTGCTCGCAGCAGCTGTCCCTTGTTAGTTTCATGTCTCAGGTGAGGAAGCTAAGGCTTGGGCGGTCCGGTGACTTCTCCAAGGTCACAGAGCTGAGATTTGGATCCAGAGCTGGCTCTGCTGTGTTCTCTGCTCAGCATACCATGAACTGAACATCGTCATTAGACCTGCATTAGATCTGTTTGCGGGGTAAACCCCAACTGATGATTATTGTGTGCCGAGAATGCAGGGCTCATATAATATGCAGGAAGACAGGTAGTCTGGGGTATGGCAGAAGGCCCCATGTGGCAGTACAAAGAGAGGATTCTACCCCAGATGTTGCTCTTCCCTTCCTTTTAAGTCTCCGAATTTGCTTTATCTTTTTCATAGCAAAGGCGATTTACCTAGGATTTGTCTGTCTTCTGCCTAGAATGCAGGCTCCAAGAGGGCAAAGTCTTTGTCGGTTTTCTTGACCAATGTATCCCCTGTGCCTAAACCGACACCTGCACATAGCTAGTGTGCAAACAAACATATACGTGTGTGTGTGTGTGTGTGTGTACAGATACATATGTTGAAAGACTTATTTATTTTAGAGAGAGAGAGAGAGCGTGCGAGTGTANTGTGCCTAAACCGACACCTGCACATAGCTAGTGTGCAAACAAACATATACGTGTGTGTGTGTGTGTGTGTGTGTGTGTACAGATACATATGTTGAAAGATTTATTTATTTTAGAGAGAGAGAGAGAGCGTGCGAGTGTATGCACAGGAGGGAGGAGCAGAGGGAGGGAGAGAATCTCTAGCAGACCCCCACTGAGTGCAGAGCCCAATGAGGGGCTCCATCTCAGGACCCTGAGATCATGACCTGAGCCGAAATCAAGAGTTGGATGCTTAACTGACTGAGCCACCCAGGTGCCCCACAAATATATTTTTAAAGTGTCGTCTTTATAATGAACATGTTTTGGGTGCATATAATATGCCAGGAACAGGGCAAAGTTATTTATGTTATCCAGATCTCAAAATCCCCACAGAGTGAGTCCTATAAATATCCCCGTTTGGCAGCTGAGGACTCCGGAGCATAAAGTGGTTAAACAGCCTGCCCAGGGTCCTGCAGCTGGTTAGTGCGGGATCCAGGCTGTTTGACCCCAGATCAGAAGCCCTGAGACACTATGCCTGGGTGACTACTTGTTGCCATCACTGAAGCAACTGGGGGAGGGGTTTGCCCAGCAAAGGTGGCCTTGACCCTTGTGGTTCCTGGTCACTTCCTCTGAACTTGGGTGTTTTCCGTACGTCTTCCACGTACCCAACGCTTAGCTGTTCCAGTGCAAAAGCCAGTTTCTCATTGTGTGTCAAGAACATAGGGCTCAAATAAGACTCTCAGACAGTTAGCAAGCCCAGTGCAGGAAACGTGTGGTCATGGCAGGAGCACTGGGCTGGAGTCTGGTGGCCCGTGACATCCTGTCCTGCACATCTCTGCACATTGTCCTAGGACGCAAAGTTTCCCTCGCCCTCTTGCCCCATGTAGAGGGCTGAGGGGCAAGTCCCGCCATCCCTGTGCACTGTCGGAGGGGCACACCCATCCAGCTTGTAGTGGGAACAGGTGTCCTCTGGGTCTCCTTCAGCTCCGAGAATCTGAGGCTGTGAGTCCAGCGAGGGGGAAGCAAAGGAAGGCAGAATTTCCCAGGGAAACCAGAGCAGGGGGCTGGGACATGGAAAGGAGAAGAGAGAGAGAGCAAGAAGCGGGGCAGGAGAAGGACAGAGAGGGGATAGGCTAGGAGCCCAGAGGGGGATGAGGATGAGAGAGAGAAGAAGGCAATGAAGGAACAAAGATGACCGAGAAAGGGAGCAGGAAGGGCTGGTAGATGTGTATTTGCCGTGTGTGTGTGTGTGTGTGTGTGTGTGTGTGTGTGTATAACAGAGAGACACACAGTGCAGGAAGGAGTCTGGAAGGAGGAAAGGANAAGGGAGCAGGAAGGGCTGGTAGATGTGTATTTGCCGTGTGTGTGTGTGTGTGTGTGTGTGTGTGTGTGTGTGTGTATAACAGAGAGAGAGACACACAGTGCAGGAAGGAGTCTGGAAGGAGGAAAGGAAGTAAGCCCGAGTCCAACCCGAGCCCACCACTGCCTCCCCTCCCCAGCATCCCCATGCCCTCTGCACAGCCCAGGTTCAAGACCAGGCCTCAGTCCTTGCCTTCCGAAATGCCCTGTCTGCCCAGTTCACCTGTTCTTCCATGTGTCTCTTTCCTACCTCTCTTTCTGGCCCCTCCCGATTCCCTCTCTCCTTTCTCCCATACCAGGGTGGTCCCTCCCACTGCAGCCCTCACTGTCCCCTGGTGATATCTCCACTCGGGCTGCCGATCGGCACCCCCTGTCTGGACCTGCGTGTTTGGGCAGTCCCCAGAGCACAGCTGGCCTCCTGGGATGTGGCAGGAGGCTGCACGGGGTGCTCTTGTCACCTCGACATTCAAAGTGAGTTTTGGACAAGGAGCTCGCATTTTCATTTTGGGGTAGGCCCCACCAGTTTTGTAGCCAGCCCTGCCTCAGAGCCCAGAAACCCTCTGTGGGGCCTGGAGGAACAGAGAGATACCCAGAATTCAGAGGTTAAGAGGAAGGGAGGCCCAGACATACCTGGTCAGGTGAGGAGAAAGCAGCCAGGGAGCAGCTGGGAAGCTGGGGGCGGATTCCTGCCCCCCTCCCCCAAACCAGGAAATCCTGTAAGGCAGGAGAGGCTGGCTCGGGGCACACGGAGTCAGAGCCCACAGGGCCTCAGCCCCTGAGGCAGTGGCGCCGCTTTGGGTTTGGCTGGGTGGGCAAGGAAGGGAGCTGGAATGGCCGTGATGAGGGAAGTGATGTCACTTGACACCGGTTTCTGAACCAAGCTGCTCTGTCCATNAAACCAGGAAATCCTGTAAGGCAGGAGAGGCTGGCTCGGGGCACACGGAGTCAGAGCCCACAGGGCCTCAGCCCCTGAGGCAGTGGCGCCGCTTTGGGTTTGGCTGGGTGGGCAAGGAAGGGAGCTGGAATGGCCGTGATGAGGGAAGTGATGTCACTTGACACCGGTTTCTGAACCAAGCTGCTCTGTCCATCCTTGGTGTCACCTCCAAGGGCTGTTGGCTCTCCATTGGGCTCTGCTGTCCTCTGGACTTTGTTCAAGAAATAGCTGCAGAAGGTCAAGTGCAGGGAGAACTCAGACTCACGNGGAGGAGCCTGACGTGGGGCTCGATCCCGTAACGCCGGGATCACGCCCTGAGCCGAAGGCAGACGCTTAACCGCTGTGCCACCCAGGCGCCCCTTGACACCGGTTTCTGAACCAAGCTGCTCTGTCCATCCTTGGTGTCACCTCCAAGGGCTGTTGGCTCTCCATTGGGCTCTGCTGTCCTCTGGACTTTGTTCAAGAAATAGCTGCAGAAGGTCAAGTGCAGGGAGAACTCAGACTCACAATGGTCATCCTTGGTTGAGTCTGCGTCTGCTCTTTTCCAAGGCCAGGAAGCTCATGAGAGCTTTCTGCTGATCAAGACAGCCCTCACCGCTCCTGCAAGCCCAGGGTCCAGCCCCGAGGAGGGCCTGCCTTTCTCCATCCCTCAAACAGCAAATTACCCCAACTTGCAAATCCGCATTTTTGCAACTGGACGAAGGATTTCGGATCGTCCGACCGGCTCGGTGCTTTGGGCGTTTGCCCCTGCACTGGGATTTGGATGCACCTGAGAAAAAAACATTCAGCATTCAGGGTGTAGGATTTCAAATTAAAATCAGAAGCGTGGCTCCCAGAACTGCTGTTTTGGCTGTGCTGGCTCATGGCTGTCAGCCGCCTCCCTTCGAGCACACTTGATAAATCGCTGCTGAGCGCTTCCTCTGGTTGGTAGAAATCGGGTGAATCACAGGGCATTGGGAACCTAACTACAAGCTTGTTTAAGGTCATAGTAAAATGGGCAGGTGGAAGACGATGACCTTTGAATAGGGGTCCCCCGGCAGCTATAAGCATCTCTGTTCCTGAAGACGAGACATGCTGGACAAGGCTGGCATGGTGTTGCCATTTCGACGTTCCTTCTGTCATCAGGGGAACATGGGACCTCACACTCAAACTGAGCTCCTAGGTTTGTTTATGGGCTCCTTTTAAGACCAGGGACAAGTGCCGGGCCCATACTGAATTTGTGACAGGCGCTTGGTGAACAAGCACGTGTTCAGAGTTGTCCCCGGGTAACCTGGGGAAGAAGGCCTTGAACGTGGGTCAGAGTGTGTGTCCTGCCGGATGGGAGCAGGCCCTGCCTGGACTTCACTGGGCTGCGGCTTATGGTTTGTGTCTTTCCTCCCAGAGGTTCTTGGAGGATGCTTTGCGGAGCTTGGAGGGGAGGGACGGGTGGATGGAAGGAAGATTGTGGCTTTGCTGTTGATGGACTGATTAAGCCAGCTCCCTTTCTTCAGCCGGGTTTGGGCCAGCATTGATGGATTTCTTTCCTCCCTGTCACAGTGCCTGCTTCTCACTGAGCAGGGCAGTTCATCACCCCATTGGGATGGGGGAGACAAATGACAGCAGTGATATGAACTGGGGAGGATTAGATAAAACCAAAGAGCTATCACACACAACGGTGGACAGTCATTTAAAAGGAAATCCATCTCGTTGTTGCCCGAGGCCTCTTAGGAAGAAAAAGACATCTTCCTACTGGGAGTTCAATTTTTACAGCTGGGGGTCAGCCTCCAGGGAGCCTGGGCCTCCAGGGAGCCTGGGCCCTGCTCCTGCAGGTGGGCACGACCCTGGACTGCTTCCAGTGCCTTCTCTCGGGGTCAGAGGGAAGCGGGAGGGCTCTGGATGCTGCGTGGGTTCAGAATGCAGCACCGGAGCTCCCGGGCCACATGTCTTTGGGTGAGGCATTTCATTTAACTGCTCAAGAGTCTGCTTCTTCATTTGTAAACGGGGATCGTAGAAGCACTTACATCATAGGGCTGTCGTGAAGAAATAAGTGAGAGACTGCCGGCAAAGTGCTCGGGACACAGCTAGGCTGCAGCAGGTGGGACGTGTGATGTGGATGGCGCGGATTTGGGCGGATTCGGGCGGATTCGGGCTGGNGTGTGTGTGTGTGTGTGTGTGTGTGTGTGTATAACAGAGAGACACACAGTGCAGGAAGGAGTCTGGAAGGAGGAAAGGAAGTAAGCCCGAGTCCAACCCGAGCCCACCACTGCCTCCCCTCCCCAGCATCCCCATGCCCTCTGCACAGCCCAGGTTCAAGACCAGGCCTCAGTCCTTGCCTTCCGAAATGCCCTGTCTGCCCAGTTCACCTGTTCTTCCATGTGTCTCTCTCCTACCTCTCTTTCTGGCCCCTCCCGATTCCCTCTCTCCTTTCTCCCATACCAGGGTGGTCCCTCCCACTGCAGCCCTCACTGTCCCCTGGTGATATCTCCACTCGGGCTGCCGATCGGCACCCCCTGTCTGGACCTGCGTGTTGGGGCAGTCCCCAGAGCACAGCTGGCCTCCTGGGATGTGGCAGGAGGCTGCACGGGGTGCTCTTGTCACCTCGACATTCAAAGTGAGTTTTGGACAAGGAGCTCGCATTTTCATTTTGGGGTAGGCCCCACCAGTTTTGTAGCCAGCCCTGCCTCAGAGCCCAGAAACCCTCTGTGGGGCCTGGAGGAACAGAGAGATACCCAGAATTCAGAGGTTAAGAGGAAGGGAGGCCCAGACATACCTGGTCAGGTGAGGAGAAAGCAGCCAGGGAGCAGCTGGGAAGCTGGGGGCGGATTCCTGCCCCCCTCCCCCAAACCAGGAAATCCTGTAAGGCAGGAGAGGCTGGCTCGGGGCACACGGAGTCAGAGCCCACAGGGCCTCAGCCCCTGAGGCAGTGGCGCCGCTTTGGGTTTGGCTGGGTGGGCAAGGAAGGGAGCTGGAATGGCCGTGATGAGGGAAGTGATGTCACTTGACACCGGTTTCTGAACCAAGCTGCTCTGTCCATCCTTGGTGTCACCTCCAAGGGCTGTTGGCTCTCCATTGGGCTCTGCTGTCCTCTGGACTTTGTTCAAGAAATAGCTGCAGAAGGTCAAGTGCAGGGAGAACTCAGACTCACGATGGTCATCCTTGGTTGAGTCTGCGTCTGCTCTTTTCCAAGGCCAGGAAGCTCATGAGAGCTTCCTGCTGATCAAGACAGCCCTCACCGCTCCTGCAAGCCCAGGGTCCAGCCCCGAGGAGGGCCTGCCTTTCTCCATCCCTCAAACAGCAAATTACCCCAACTTGCAAATCCGCATTTTTGCAACTGGACGAAGGATTTCGGATCGTCCGACCGGCTCGGTGCTTTGGGCGTTTGCCCCCGCACTGGGATTTGGATGCACCTGAGAAAAAAACATTCAGCATTCAGGGTGTAGGATTTCAAATTAAAATCGGAAGCGTGGCTCCCAGCACTGCTGTTTTGGCTGTGCTGGGTCATGGCTGTCAGCCGCCTCCCTTCGAGCACACTTGATAAATCGCTGCTGAGTGCTTCCTCTGGTTGGTAGAAATCGGGTGAATCACAGGGCATTGGGAACCTAACTACAAGCTTGTTTAAGGTCATAGTAAAATGGGCAGGTGGAAGACGATGACCTTTGAATAGGGGTCCCCCGGCAGCTATAAGCATCTCTGTTCCTGAAGACGAGACATGCTGGACAAGGCTGGCATGGTGTTGCCATTTCGACGTTCCTTCTGTCATCAGGGGAACATGGGACCTCACACTCAAACTGAGCTCCTAGGTTTGTTTATGGGATCCTTTTAAGACCAGGGACAAGTGCCAGGCCCATACTGAATTTGTGACAGGCGCTTGGTGAACAAGCACGTGTTCAGAGTTGTCCCCGGGTAACCTGGGGAAGAAGGCCTTGAACGTGGGTCAGAGTGTGTGTCCTGCCGGATGGGAGCAGGCCCTGCCTGGACTTCACTGGGCTGCGGCTTATGGTTTGTGTCTTTCCTCCCAGAGGTTCTTGGAGGATGCTTTGCGGAGCTTGGAGGGGAGGGACGGGTGGATGGAAGGAAGATTGTGGCTTTGCTGTTGATGGACTGATTAAGCCAGCTCCCTTTCTTCAGCCGGGTTTGGGCCAGCATTGATGGATTTCTTTCCTCCCTGTCACAGTGCCTGCTTCTCACTGAGCAGGGCAGTTCATCACCCCATTGGGATGGGGGAGACAAATGACAGCAGTGATATGAACTGGGGAGGATTAGATAAAACCAAAGAGCTATCACACACAACGGTGGACAGTCATTTAAAAGGAAATCCATCTCGTTGTTGCCCGAGGCCTCTTAGGAAGAAAAAGACATCTTCCTACTGGGAGTTCAATTTTTACAGCTGGGGGTCAGCCTCCAGGGAGCCTGGGCCTCCAGGGAGCCTGGGCCCTGCTCCTGCAGGTGGGCACGACCCTGGACTGCTTCCAGTGCCTTCTCTCGGGGTCAGAGGGAAGCGGGAGGGCTCTGGATGCTGCGTGGGTTCAGAATGCAGCACCGGAGCTCCCGGGCCACATGTCTTTGGGTGAGGCATTTCATTTAACTGCTCAAGAGTCTGCTTCTTCATTTGTAAACGGGGATCGTAGAAGCACTTACATCATAGGGCTGTCGTGAAGAAATAAGTGAGAGACTGCCGGCAAAGTGCTCGGGACACAGCTAGGCTGCAGCAGGTGGGACGTGTGATGTGGATGGCGCGGATTTGGGCGGATTCGGGCGGATTCGGGCTGGCCGGCCTGTCTGCACACAGACACACCCTAATAAACACTGACCTGCTCGCCCTCCCTGTGCGGCCTTGGGGTAGGTAAATAACAAGGAGAAGGCTTCATGTGCCTTCTGAAATACTGACCTTCCTCCTGCCCCTCTCCAAAAGGAAAGATTAAGTGAGGAGTCATTCTAGCATCTTACTATTTTTTTAAAAAGCTCTATTGACGTATAATTTACATACCTTAAGATCCACCCATATAAAGTGTTTAGCTCAGTGATTTTCCTGAGTTCACAGGCTTGTACGACCATCTCTGTAATGTAATTTTAGCGCATCTTCCTCCCTGGAGAGGAAGCTCTGTGCAAATTAGCATTCACTCCCCATGCCCCCCACCCAGCACCCTGACGACCCCTCGTCTACTTTCTGTCTCTGTGGATTTGCCTATTCTGGACAGTTCGTATAAATGGAGTCCTACGATATGTGGCCTTTTGTGACAGACTTCTTTCACTAAGCATCTTGTTTTCAAGGTCCATCCTTGTAGCACGATTCAGTACTTCGCTTTTTTAATTGGCAAATAGTATTTCCTTGTCTGGATGTACCTCCTTTTGTTCGCCCATTCATTTTCTGGTGGACGTTTGGCTTGTTTCCACTTTATTATTACGAATAACCCAGCCTCGCTTCAGCGCCCCGGGGCCGCGTTGCTGTCCTGGGCTGCCGGGGGGCTGGTGCTGAGCTGCTGTGGCCCTGCTGCTGGGCTGCATCCTCGGGGCTTGGGAGGGGAGCAGGGGGAACTCTGCACTTCTCGTTACTGTTTAAAGCAAGTTTGCCTTCAGTCACAGAGCTTTCCCTTTCTACTCCTTCAGAAGCCACCAGAATATAGTGCCTGCAGGCCTGGGCCCCTGGTAGTGACCAGAGGTTCCAGTGTGGGGAATGAGACTCCAGTTTGGAGTGCCTGTCTGGGCAGGGCTGGGGCAGGGCGGGAAGTGGAAGTGCCTGAGCTTGTTGCAGGTGCAGCTGGGGAGAAGCCACACCCACAGAGGGGGAGAGCAGGCTTGGGGGGGGGGGCGTCCCCAGCCTTGCTGCCTGCACCGCCCCCAGATGGAGGCTCATGCAAACAGTAATACTGTCCACGTCCGGACTGCCTGGATTTGGCTCAGCCGCGGGGTGACATTGAGCAGGTCACTGAGCACATCTGAGCCCCAGTCCTTGTCTGAAAAATGGGGTGAGGCATGCCCACTTCATAAAATGTTAATGAAAATTAAGGGAGCTGATGGTCCTGGAAGCAGACCGTGGCGTCAACAGGAAAGGTTATTTTTATTGCACGAGCAGACATGGATGAACATCCCTTGGCAATAGGGATAGGCTCCTCTGTCTTTGAAGCTGGTAAACTGAGGCATGGAAGGCAAGCTCCGTCTCAGAGCCCCTAGGGACAGAGCTGGAGACAATGCCCAGTTTCACAGCAGATCCGGTGACCTGTGGATACCCTGCCTTCCTGAGCCAATGTGGTGTCTGCCCTTCACAAACGACCCTGGAAGGAGGAGCCCGGAGAGCTCCACTGTCTGCGCCTTGGATGGTGTAGAAAGCCGAGGCCTTCCTGGGTCTGCACAGTCCCACTGCGTCACTGCTGTGGCTGGGCTGGGTGTCCCTGCCCTGAGTGGGTTAGGGCTGGTGTCCCAGCACCTCAGTGTGGCCTTGGGGGAGGTGAGGGGTGGCCAGTGCCCCTCCCAGCCTCCCCCCTTCTCAGCCTGACTGGACCTGGGAATTGGGTTTCCGCAGCACCTTGGCTTCCTGCTCTGACTTGGTTTCTCTCTTCGTTTCTGGGGGGGTGGGGGGTGGCGTGGGGGGTAGGCCGGCCTCTGGAGGGCCAGGCAGCGGGCAAGGGTGTCCCAGGCAGCAGGGGGGACCCCACCTGCAGCTGAGCTCCTGGGCCGCTCTGCACTCCTGCTCTTCGCAGAGACCTGTATTTGCAGCCGATTTTTATCTTTCCGGCGGGATCGTTGGGATGGCGACGTTTTGGCCAAGATGTAGCTGTTGTCCCAACCCGTGTCAGCATTTCCGAGGTGAAGAGCTCTAATTAAAGGCTTCCCCGCACGGCCCTCTCCCTGTGCGCTCGGCAGAAGGGACATAAATAAGCCCCTTGTTTCTCTTTCACAAGCAAACTGAGACCCTTAAAGGTGGCTGCCCCCCCCCAGCCGGCCCCCTGGCAGCCACCCGGAGTCCTCGGGCAGAGCAGGTGAATAATGGCTGCTGTCCAAGCCACAGCCTCGCTCCTCTGGCTTCTGACAGGCTCCTGGGTACTTTACTGCAGGGGCGGGTGTTATGAATTCTCCTCCCTCTCCCTCTGCTGGTGCTGCTCTGGCCCCGGGGGTGGCCTAAAAACAGCTTAGCTGAAGAGCGGATGGAAAGCAGCTGACAGTGGGCACACAAAGAATGGAACCTCCACAGACTGACAGAAAGGGGAAACGGGGTGATGGGGAGGGGGCACCTGCTGTGTGGTGTCCGACTCTGGGCTAGGCAGCTGACAGCTGTTAGCTCATCTCTCCTACATTGCCACTGTGTGAGCAAGATCAGTAAGGCCCAGAGAGGTTGAGCTACTTGCCGGAGGTCGCCCAGCTAGGGAGATGCTGGGGCAGAGGTTCTAATCACGAGTTGAAAGCCTGCGCTCTGGTCACTGTGCTCTACTTGCCTTCCCGCGGGTTGTGTTTTCAGCAGTTTGTGGAGGATATTTGGGCAAGTCATAAGGCACACGTGTGTCAAAGCTGGAACTCAAACCAGATCAGCCTCTGGCCTTTGGCCCTACTGTTCTGCTTTTCCTGGGCACCTGGAAATGGCTTGTGGGGCACCCAGGATTTATTGGGCACCTAGGGAGGATAAGCAGGAGGTTTGCTGTAGTCATTCTCAAAGCAGGAGGCTCCCCAGTGCACTTGGAGGGTGATTCATTTCGCGATGCTTCGATTCACATAATTTTTTAAATCTGATATGGTGAGCAGGATCTGTAAATCTGAGACCCAGGAGGGGCCATTACCAAGTTGACAGGGCCGGAAGGTGTGCAGCAGCGTTCACTCACCCAGGGCTTTCCTCCTGGCCCCTGGCCGGTGCTGGCTAACCCCACCCGGCACTCTGCCGATGGCTGTGTGTTTTACCTACGGTATCTGCTTTGCCTTAATTCTTACTCTGCTGCCAAGTATTCTCCCTATTTTTCCGATGCAGAAAACGGAGCTCAGAGAGAGTCAAAGACTCGTCTAAGTTCACAAGCTGTAAACAGAAGGGAGGGATTTGGACTGATTCCCAATGGCCCTTCTCCTGTGATCATCTTAGCCTCTCGTGGAGGGAGGAGAGAGGCGGGGGGAGGCTTGAAGACAGAGTGTAGAACATCAGATATTGTCTTTGCCCTTAAGGCTCTGGGGACTTAGAGCATCCGTGTAATAATAGTTCAACTAATAAAGCAGAAGAGAGGATGATAAAGGACCAGGAGGGACGCACAGACTGCAAATTTAGTGGGAGTCCAGAGCGGGGTGGTCTTCAGGGCTGGTCTGGAAGGGAGAGGTCGGTGTGGGGCTTGCTTCCAGCCTCCTTCCTTGCCCCCACTTTTCATCCCTCGAGTTGAAGCATAGCCAGCCTGGAAGTGTGAGCGCTTAATCTGCCGGCAATGAAGGAGGAGATGAATCTCCTTAACCGTGCTAACATTTTTTCACGGCTCTCTCTCTTCTCGTCCCTGTTTATTCTGGAGATCGATACAGACAAAGGAAAAGTTGTTCCCTGGGAGGGCCTGGCTGTGTGGCTTTAAAAAAATATCCGTTGTCTTTCTTACCCAGGCTTCTTGCCTTTCCCCCATCGCATTTATTTAGAACAGAGCCGTGTCTAACAAGTGATACCTGGTAGTGATGTTGAATTGGGAGCTCTAATTGCTGCAGCCTGGTCTGTGGCTGGGCTAGTGGAGGACCCGGATGCCCAGATGGTATGGACATCTGACACAAGGCGCTCCCTCTCTTTCCCTTAGACAGGGGTGTTTGCTCTCTGAGCCAGGAGCAGGAGAGGGCTGCCCTCTGGAGGCAGAGGACCCCCTGGTGGGTAGGGAAGGAGACCACTTTGTGGGTGGGGCAGAGGACCCCTAGGTGGGTACCGTGTTCTTCTGGCTTCAGGTCTCAGAGGTATGGGGGTGTCCGGCAAGATCTAAAGGACTATGTGAAGTGTACCAATCCAACAGGAATCAGTATTCTCTGTATCATATATTTTGATGTGTAAACATAGCCTTGGCTGTTCTGTAAGCTGATTGAATGATCTGGAGAATTAGAATAGACATTAACTTGCAACTCTTTTCCCCAGTGGAATCCTTTTAGTTTGTTTGAAGTCTATGCCAGGCTGCAAATGTGAACTGGATATAGGGGGGCTCTGGTTTTGGGGGACCAGGGTTTGGGTAGACACTACTGCCCCCGTCTGTCTCTTCTCTTTGCCACCATAGGACCTGGGGCTCCGAGGGACATCAGGGAAGCACTGGAGGAGTTGGCCCTGGAGGGTTTTTTTTTCTAGCTTTCATGTTCTAGAAATTGACGATCTCATGTTATTCTCCTCTCGGGTTTGTGCCGGTGTCTAGACTCTCCAGGGAGCCAGGGGAAGCTGCGGGGGCAGAAACTCTGTCTGGAATTTGCTGGTGTCCTCACACACAGTAGGGACATAAAAGCAGATTTGTACCCAACTGAATTTCAGTCTCCATTCTCCCTAACATCAAGTGTTTGCAGCAGGAGTTCTGGGGGAAAGAGCTGCTCCCCCCCCCCCCCCCCGGGGGGGGGGGCACTGTTCTGNTGAGTTCCAGAGGAGCTGGCCTGAGCCTTGCCGTTCCTCCCGCTGCCATCTGTGAGAGAGGACTCTCGGCCCAACGGGGAGAAGAGGAGAATAAAACCCTCATCCTGGGTGTTTCCTCCTGCAGAATTGTCTTTTCAAATCTTTTCCATCCAGGCAAAATTACCCTTCAACTACCGGGCAGTGATTCAGTTCATTCTCAAGATTTTATTGGAATCATTTGGCTCAGGCACTGCATTGAATGTTGGGGGTACGAATAAACTTCAGCTATGATCCCGTTCTCAGGACTGTTCAGTGTGGGTGGTGACAGGAGGCACCTCGGGGCACATGGCAGGGTTATAAGATGCAGTGATCAGTGCTCAGAAGAGAAGCAGGTCTAGAGTCAGTGGTAAGGCTTTACTCTGAAAGGGCCTGGGAACCAGGCTCAAAGTATAAGGAGTAAGAGAAAGAGCATTCTAGGCAGGGGGAATAGCATGAGCGAACCCTCCACACCTCTTCTCTGAGGGGTGCGTGAGGCTCTGGGTTCGTTGGAACATCAGGTCTGCTGGGAAGAGTTACTGGAGGTGAGCCTGGCCAGAGAGTTTGGGTCCCAAGTGGAAAAGGCCGTCTATGTTACAGGATGGAGAGTTTGTTTCCAGGAGGAGAAATTTGTGGTCAGCACTGTTCTAGGAAGAGCACTCTGGTAGGCAGAGGAGGGATACTGGAGTGAGGAGAAAGGGGGACTCAGTTGTCCTTGGGGGTGTCGATGGGAGCCCAGACTGAGACGGGATGCTTTCCTCTCAAAGGAGAGAGAGTAAGGGGATGGATGCCAGAGATCTCTGGAAGTGGAATTAATACACCCATCAATGGATGTGAGGGTTGAGAAGACAATTCAAGAAAGAGGCCACATGTTTGGCCTGAGAAACTGGGTGGAGGAGGTCAGGTGCAGAAAGAGCGCTGTGGGACTGGGAGTGGGCCGTGAGGCAGCCTGAGTTTGCGGGGTGTGGGAGACATCCCCGTGGGGTGCCCTGGAGGGGGTCTGGTGGGCTCTGGGACCCTTGGCATAGGGGTGAAGGTTGAGTGGGTGCAGATGAGCGGTCAGGGAGCACCTGAAGGATGGGAAGAGAGACACCGACACTTAAAATGGAAAGAGAGAAGAGGCTGAGAAGAAATGCAGAAGGAAGAGCCAGGGAGGGGCCTCCGTTGTTTCTCAGAGTCCCACCCTGAGGTGGGAGCAGCCCATCACCCCAGGGTGGACTGGGGCTTCCCCGGAAGTGTCCCAAGTGGGGGACATCGAGTCAGGATTCTGGCCAGGACAGAGCCAGGGGGCCCTGCAAAATTGGCTGCCTTCCGAGCCACACTGGCTTCCCTTGAAGAGAGGTGACCCGCTGGGCCCAGAGCACCGAAACTAATGGAGAGAGGTGTTTAACTTAAGCACGCCACCCCCCCCCCCCCCCCCCCGTGCTGTGGCTGGTCCCCCGCGCGGCACGTTGACAGCCACTGGCCCATTAAAGGTGCAGCTCCCCGGGTGAGGCACAGTTGCGAGGAGCTGCTATTAACAGCATTTAATAGCAGGACTGTAGTTAATGGTTAGCAAATGTTTTATGAACAGGTTCCTCATGCTCTGTGAAGGCGGATTCAATTTATTCGGAGTGGATTTGCTTTCCCCTGTTAAAGCTCAAGACTGTATAATCAGCTTCTGCCCTCCACCGAAGAGCCGGCTCTCTCTCCAGCAGCAGTGGGCCCTGTTTAAGTGAAATCGGGAGCCCTGGGTGTAGGCCTGTGTGTCTGGGGGTCTCGTGTGCATAGCTGGCGAAGTGGAGACCCGAGGGACTGGTGTACCGTGGGCAGAGAAAGACGATTGGGACGAGCTCTGGGGTCATAATAGATTCTTCCCAGCCCTGGTAGAAAAAACCGTGACCTCCTTGGCTCCAGATCTGGCTGGAATACTGGCTGCCCTGTCACTCGTGGGCAAGCCATTTAACCTTTCTGCCTCTGGTCTCTTCATCTGTGAAGTGCAGCTAATAACACCTCTCTTCCTCTCAAGTGTATTGTAGGAATTAATGGCCATGAAGCATTTCAAGGGTCAGGGAGAGGAAAGGCTTGGGATGGTGTCTGTAACGAAGCATTCAAGGAGAGTTGGGAATTCCCGGTGACAGGGAGAGGAAGTATAATTTGACATTACCAATAAATCAGAAAATAAATTGAATTTCTGAGAGTATTTATTCAGAAGAAGTAACATTCTAGGGTAAGTACGTTAAGCATCAAGCTGTTTCTGTTCAGGATAGTAGCGGGCTGTGGTTTCTGTTTTTAATTCAAAGGAAACGAACACTTTTCTCATGGGTACTGGACAGGTGTGGAGGGCAGAGCCTTTAAACTTTTAAAACAAAGGTTTAAAAAAAAAGTGGTGTCTTTTGGGAGATAAAGAGGTTAAGCTTTTCAGCCCTTCAACTTTTACTTAAACATGTTTCTTTGATCTTTCTGCTTTTCTTGGAGTTATTTTCTGTAAATTACACAATTAAACCAGAAATGCTCAGTGACCCGTCGATAGATGACTTCCGTCCCATTGCTGTTCTTCCGTGAAGGGCCTGTGTTTTTAGACGATTGCGGCGGCGGTGGGGGGGTTGTTGAGTCGTTTATGTGTGTTGTGTTAGGTCTTTCTGTTGGGAAGGAAATTGAGACTTTTAGGAAATGTGAGAACTAGGTCTGGTTCTGGCACTTAGTGAATGTATAACTTTGGATGAGTCTCTGAACTCAGTCCAATCCAAAAAATATGTCGTGTCGTAAGGCCCACTTCATGATGGACAGATCAAACTGGACATCCTCTGTGAAAGCTCTGTGTGCTCTCTCCTGTGGGCATTTATTGCCAAGGGGAAAGATAAGGAAAGGAAGAGGACATCTGGAGGGTGTCATCCCCCAACCAGGGGACTCCCTTGGGGTCAGCCCGACCTCCTCCTTCGTCCTTCAAGGAGTAGCCCCCTGGCTAGTGATGCTTTGCCTCTGAGCCCGCTGTGCCACCAAAAAGACTCCCCCCACCCCACTGGGGCCAGAGTGGTTCTGCCATTCTGGACAAGGGCTATTCTTGATCTGTTCACCAAGAACAAGTTGCAAGTAACCTGTTCTTGGAGTTGGTCACTAGTTCTACAATGGAAGGTGACTCCCTTGGCTTGCACGGGCCAGGCATCCTGCTACATCCATTACACACACTGTCCCACTGAACCCTCAAGGCTGTATTGTGGTTCCCCTTTCATGGGCCGGCAGGCTCAGGTTGGTGGGACACCTTGCTCAAGGTCGCGTGGCTGGGGAGGGCTTTTAGCAGTGGGGCTCTGGCAAGCAACAGCTGGCACACACAGAGACTACAGCTGAGGGGACCTTAATGAAGGGGCTTCTTAAAGATCTGTGGGCGGGGCAAAGGGGGCCAGCCGAGGACAGAGCAGCCCCTAGGGACCAGCAACAGCAAGAAGCAGTGATGCCATAAGACTGGAGCGGCAGGGAAGGGGTGGTGTTCCCCTGGGTAGGGCACAGAGCGGGATGGAAAGGATCAGAGACAATATATGTGGGGGCACAAATGGAGAAGAACCAGGATGCAGACCCCAGACTCTGATGTCAGATTCAGGGCCCATTCCATTTCACTATGCTGACCAGTATTTCCCACTCCCAGGTGGGGTGCAGTTGCCATGTGATGTCCTTGCTCCATGACAAAAAAGAGAAGCACCTGGTGATCTTCCTGGCATTATAAAGAGGGCTGTTGTGGGGCACCTGGCTGGCTCAGTCGGTGGAACATTCGACTCTTGAGTTCGAGTCCCACACGGGGAGTAGAGTTTACTTAAAAAAAAAAAAAAGAATAAAATTTAAAAGTTAAAAAAAAAAGAGGGGGCTCCTGGGTGGCCCAGTTGGTAAAGCATCTTCCCTTGGCTCAGGTCATGATCCTGGAGTCTTGGGATCGAGCCCCATACCAGGTTCCCTGCTCAACATGGAGTTGGCTTCTCCCTCTGCCCCTCCCCCAACTTGTGTGCTCTCCCTCTCTCAAATAAATAAATAAAATCTTAAAAAAAAAAAAAGAAAAGAAAAGAAAGAAAAGAGGGCTGTTGCTTCTCCTGCGGTGCCCGAGCCAGGCCCGGTGCCCCTTTGGCTGAGTCGGCTCTCCTCGCTGGCCCCAGCTTTACACGTCCACAGTACAGCTGCTACAGGTGTTTCAAAATGTTTTTTCCATCTTTGTTACTACCTGGAAATTACAGCAGTTATTAGACTACTGTAGGATCTTGTTGTTGAAAGCATTAATGAAGCAATAAAAATATTACCACATTAAGTTTTAAAAAAAATTTTGAAAAACCACCTTTGAATATTATCTGTTTCCTTTGTACTACTAAGCACTTTATTTTGTGCATTCATAAGCATTGTTTTGAGAAGGGCTTCCCATGGCACACATACGCACAAACGTTCCAGAGTCCCAGGCTCAAAGGTCTCAGTCATAGAACCTGACCAGTGACTCCCCAAGACCCAAGGTCGAGAGCCCTGGTCAAGCTTCGGCGTCGTTCTCATCCTTTCTGTCTCTGGATTCACTGACTTTAACACTGATCCTTTCTGAGAAGCACACTTCTGAGACAAGTGCTTCCTCAGAGTGTGATCCGTTCATCCCCTGCCTACCTCAGAACCACTGGGGGAGCTTATTAAAATGTAGACTTCCAAGACCCCACCTCAGACCTACGGATTCAGAATTGGGGGAGCGGACCCTAGTAATCTGCATTTGATACGTTTCTTGGGTGACTCAAGGGGGTACTGCTTTTTGAGGCCCAGAACCACTGCTTTAGATAGCTCGTGCCCTGGGGCTTTTAATTGGACCCGAGGTTCAGAACTGTCAATTGAATTTTCAAGAACACATCAAACTCTTTTTTTTAAATTTTTTTATGTTATGTTAATCACCATACAGTACATCATTAGTTTTTGATGTAGTGTTCCATGATTCATTGTTTGTGTATAACACCCAGTGCTCCATGCAATATGTGCTCTCCTTGATACCCATCACCAGCCTATCCCAATCCCCCATCTCCCTCCCCTTCGAAACCCTCAGTTTGTTTCCCAGAGTCCATAGTCTCTTGTGGTTCGTTCCCCCTTCTGTTTACCCCCCTTCATTCTTCTCTTTCTTCTACCGATCTCCCTGCTATTCCTTATGTTCCATAAATGAGTGAAACCATATGATAATTGTCTTTCTCTGCTTGACTTATTTCACTTAGCATTATCTCCTCCAGTCCCGTCCATGTTGCTGCAAATGTTGTGTAATCATTCTTTCTGATGGCTGAGTAATATTCCATTGTATATATGGACCACATCTTCTTTATCCATTCGTCTGTTGAAGGGCATCTCGGCTCCGTCCACAGTTTAGCTATTGTGAACAATGCTGCTATGAACATTGGGGTGCATATGGCCCTTCTCTTCACTACGTAGGTCTGTATCTTTGGGGTAAATACCCAGTAGTGCAATTGCTGAGTCATAGGTTAGCTCTATTTTTAACTTTTTGAGGACCTCCACATTGTTTTCAAAGTGGTTGTACCAACTTGCATTCCCACCAACAGTGTAAGAGTGATCCCCTTTCTTCACATCCTCTCCAACAATTGTTGTTTCTTGCCTTGTCCATTTTTGCCATTAACTGGCGTAAGGTGGTATCTCAGTGTGGTTTTGATTTGAATTTCCCTGATGGCTAATGATTTTGAACATTTTTTCAAGGAACACATCTAACTCTTAAAACCAAGCTACACTCTGGATAAAAGCACGCAAGCGAGGAGAATCATGGCTTTCCACACTGTACATCCACGTCTCTCCTGGGTCCCGTCCAGCATTGCTAGAGGTCTTCTGGTCAGGCTAGGCTGTGGCTCTTTGCCGTCCTCTTTGGCTGGGCCTCTCTTCATAGGAGAAATAAAGCAGCTAGTCTCTGTACTATCAGGGTCTCTTCCCCAGCTGGAAGGTAGGAGAACTCACAGATCCACTGTCCAGTCCTTCAAGTGGCCAGTGGTGGCCAGGGGCTGGCCAGTGGGGAGCCAGTCCCTTGGCAGTGAGCCTGCTCAGAGGCCTCCTGGGACATGGGGAGGCCTTCCGCCCCATGACCCGATGCTCTGCAGACAGGGGGCAGAAACCCTCAAGTGGCAGGGGACCCACCAGTGCTCCGAGAGCAGATAATGGCATAATGCTCCCTTTGGCCTCCAGCAGCTGGAGTATCAGCAGACCTTGGCTCTTCTGTTCCGACCTCAAAGTTTTGCATGGCAAAGGCCAGTCCGTTGATCAAGGGAAATGACAAGGCTGTGGCTTATCCAGCACTTTTAGGCCTGGCGTTTCTAGTGCTGCCCAAAGGTCAGCTTTCAAGGGGTAACTGCTTGTGTCATGAATGCTTCTTGAAATACTAGAATAAGTGACAAGCAGTTTGCTGGCACCTTGCCCACGGGTGTACACTTTCCAAATTTTCATTAGCCCTTCTGAAGATTGCCAGTATTACACGGCTGATCCATTTGATAGCAGTGAGCCTGGAGATACATTGTGTCTGTGCTGTGAATAATAATTTCAGCTTTCATTTAAATTACTCCTTTTCCGGAGCATGATTTCTTTTATGAGCAGTATTTTCGTGGCTGACTCCTTTGCTCGGATAGCTTGGTGGACAGAACTGTGGCTCAGCGTTTCCTGCTTGTGGTTCTGTAGGGGCTCGAGCCTCAGACTTGCCACCCAGAAAATCGACGGATATTTCCAATCTCTCCACCCCGAGGACCCGTTAGTACTTTTAATTTCGCTCTGTGGCTTCCTGTCTTGCAGGATCTTATCCACTAAATAAGCAACTCTGATGTTAGGATGCTTTTGTTTTCCCACTTTCAGGAACCAAAATATATTTACTAATTAGAGTTTCTCATTGGCATGGGTGCCGGCGATAATCTTAGCCGGTGATACTGCGTGGCTATCATCCCAGTCAAAGGCAAAGAAATGTGACATCTGATGTCTCCTGCAGGGCTTTATCAAGCAAATGAGGTCCACGAGGCTTTGGAATATATGCGGAGAGCTCTCAATGCCCAGTTATGACATTCGAGGGCCCCTGGAGGTTGGGAACCCCTGGGTGGTGGTTCTTTCTGTTCATTCCTTCGTGTTTTCATTGATGCAGCACACTTCTGCGGCCCGGGCGAGGGGCTGGGTGCAGACGAGGCAGCATCGAGTGAGCCAGGCCAGAGTCTGCTCTAGGCAGAGACGGAGAACAAGTAAGGAGAGGCCAGGCAGCTGTAAATGCCATAATAATGATAAAGCGGGGTGATGGGATGCAGAGCGGCAGGGGCGGCTTCAGATCAGGCAGATGGGAGAGCCTCTTGGAGGAGGGGGGCCTCTGAGACTGGAATGACAAGAAGGAGCCGGCCTTGCCACGGTTGTGTTTGGTCACATGGATAGAATGGCCAGAGTAAGTCCACACATATGTAAATAAGACTTTTGTCTTATCTCAAACCACTAAAAAAACAATCAGAACAGCCATTAAGTAGACAGCTCCCCGCAGGGGATCCAAGCATTTGTCACACTTCCTTGAAGCGGCCAGTTTACTGTCTCTTTCCCTAAATCAGGCAGGACCCTGACTTGCCCTCCTCACACACACAGAGCCTAATGCAGTGCCTGGCTCTGAGGCAGCCTGCACTCAATTCGGTGGGTGGATGAAGGACGAAGGAATGAGCGTGTTGATTTGTACTGTCCTCGGACTTCGCATAACGACCCGGTGGTGGGCTTCTTACTCTGCAGTGACCGGAGCTCAAAGGCGGGCAGGAACTAGTCAGAGAGGTCTTCCTAGCCTTGATCGGATTCGCTAGTCACTCGAACACTGTGGTCTGAAGAACAGTATCAGAAGAAAAAGATTAGTCCTTCATAAAGTAGGAATGCCCGGCCGGCCGTGTCTCTTGTTGAGGAAGCGTGGTAGCTAAGAAGCCAGTGTAATCAGAATGTAGTTGTGTTTGTGTTCAGGCCACAGATGGAACAGGTGCCTCAGGGGAAGTGATGAACTATTCCGGGTGGGGTGATCCCTGGATGCATTTCTGTGGGTCTTCTTTTGAAGGGTGGTCCTGCCCAGGAGCCACACCTGGCCAAGGTCTGACCCATGGCTGTCCATGCTGTACATGAGCAGACAGGAGGGCACGACCATGCTGGTGGGGAAAGACGGGCTGAGAAGAGCCCCACCAGCCTGGTGGGGGGAGTGCTCAGCTGTAGGTGCTGGTGGGCGCGATTTCACCTGCGGCCAGTACAGGGCTGGGGCTGGAGTTGTCTTCAGTCACTCATCCACCTGGGAGGAGGGTGGTACCCAAGGTGATTGTCCCGGCAGTCAGGGCCCTCCACCCGTGATGCTGGGGTTTAGACACTGGACCTGAGGATGGGCAGAGGGTCCCAGAAAAGTCCTGGGCAGGACACTAGCACAGGCCTGCAGGTACAGGAAGTGGAATGCAAGGGGAGAGCCTGGCACCCCGGGGAGGGCTGGTCGGGACCTCTGAGGCTCAGCTTTGGCGTGTGCGTCAGACTCAGTTCCTCAGCTTCGGGTTGGGCCTGGGCTGAGTGAGGGGCCCCAGCTGTGAGGAACAGGAAGGCGAGGCCTGGAGGCTGGCGGCCACATAGGCCCAGATGCTGTAGCTCTCCTCTGTGGGAGTAGGGAGGCCGGGTAAGATAGTGGATTCCCAGTTAGATGGTCTCTATTTCAGAGAAACAACGACTTCTAAAAATTATAAGTGTGTCCCAAGTACTGCACGAGATGCATTTGTAGTTGACCTGACATTAAAATGTAACTGGGCATCCAGTAGTTTTATTTGGTAAATATGGCAGTCCTGATTTGAAGGCAAAAGGCGGAAGCTCCCGAAGAGCCCCGTCTCTGAAGCACCTGAGCTCGGCCGTCCTGTGCAGGCGAGGCTGGCGGAGCTGGCGCGTCTCCTCCACCCCCCGAGCGCGCTCCTGCCAGTCAGCCGCGGGGCTGCGGGAAGGGCCCGAGTGGCTTGCGCTGGTGCAGAGGGAAGGAGTGGCTGGGCCAAGGGGAGGAAGGGTGTCCCGATGTCTCCCTGGGGCCCAGGCTTCTGCGGAGAGCAGGCAGGGGTGCTTTGCTACCCATCCTTGAACAAGGGAGTGAAGTGAAAATGCTCAGCTTTCCACTCTGCTGTTTGACCTTGAGTATGTCCTCTGGCAGCCCCTGGGATGTGACCTTGAGGATGTCATGCACCCGACTGTATGGGTCAGTGTTTCTGTTCACATCTCTGCTTCACAGAGCGGGGGGCCAAGGCTCGCAGGAGCACAGGAAGATGGGGGGCTCGGGGTCTTGGTGCCCACAGGCCTTGGGCCGCCTCACAGATGCTACTCCTTTCCTCCACCCTGTGAGAACTGCGGGCGGGACAACTTAAGAAGGACCCGTGGCCTGCCCCCGGAAGCTGGATCTCTTGCGTGCTGTTGGAGAGCTCAGCACTTCGATGAGCGCATCTCCTTGGGCAGGTGGCGTATTTGTTGTCCTCACTGAGGAAATTCCGTCAGCCCCGGGGCACACGTGAGTGGGGAGGAAGAGGACGTTGAGTGATGTGTTGTTATTTTTGAGTTGAAAATGAAAGGCGGGGGGAAATGTCCACTGAGCTATTTGCTGAGATGTTTGTCACTTACTGACACTTTTGAGTTCTGGGAAAGACATCCTCTTAAGACACTCAATATGAACTCTTTATTTCAGTGACTGAACGGTGCAGCTGTGGAAGCCCCCGTGATGGGGTGTCGCGGTCTCTAAGCCGACAGAGAGATGTCAGCAGGACAGTGAAGGCAGCAGGTGCCTCTGGCCCTGCCTCTGATGTTCCGGACTCTCTGCTTCCCTTGCCCTAGTCGAGGCTTTCCGGAGAGCCAGAGTTGGCGTGTGTGTGTGTCTGTACAGCTGCGTCTGCATCTGTCTGTCTCTCTGAGAGATCAGTTTTAAGGCATTGGCTCATATGATTGTGGGACTGGCGAGACTGAAAACTACAGGGCTGGAAATTCAGGTGCGAGCTGACGTTGCAGTCTGGGGTTTGAAATTCATAGGGCAGGCCAGGCAGGTTGGAAACTTAGGGAGGGTTTCCGGGTGGCCGTCTTAAGGAGAATTCCTTCAACTTTGGGAACTTGGTCTTTGTTCTTTAATTCATGGGGTGAGGCCCACCCATGTTAGCGAGGGCAATCTGCTAGACTCAAAGTCTGTTGAGCTAAATTTTAATCTTCACTCCAAGTCTACTGATTTAAATGTTAACCATATGTCTAAGATACCTTCTCAGCAACATTTAGACTGGTGTTCACCCAAAGACTGGGCCCCATAGCCTCGCCCAGCTGACACAGAGTGGATACATCCCAGTGAGCTTATCCAGACTGCTGAGTGTGCAGAGCCAGCCAGAGATGCACAGGGAGTGTCGGCCACGTTCGGGAGAACATTTCTCTCCAGTAAGGGGCTGGGCCACTGGCTTTTCTACAGGTGGTTTGCAAAAGTCAGAATGTTCATCTTCATTTCCCCTTCTCTTCTCATTATTATGTCACAGTCTTTTTTGCTTTGGAGAGATCCCTCTTTGTTCTCTTAAGGCCTTCTTCTGATTGGATGAGGCTCACCCACACGATAGAGAGCCATCTACTTGACACAGAGTCTATTGATTGTAGATGTGAATCACATCTAAAACGTACTTTCACAGCAACATCGAGGCTGGTATTTGACCAACTGGGCACTGTAACCTCGCCTGGTTTGAACAAAAAATTACCTGTGTACCTTCCCTCTGCCTCATCCTGACAATTGAGAGACTCTGCTATTGCCTTGGATGAGAAGGGTATGACCACCAGTCTTCCGAGCAGAGATCTGGTGTGGTGGGAGCAGACCAGGAGCTCGAGAGAGGGAGGGTACATACCTCCGTGGTCATATTCACCTGACGCACAGCCCATGCCCAGCAGAAGCTGGGACAAGTTAGGAGAGGGTGGAAGGGCCCAAAGCCACTTTCAGTAGTGGGGGTGGTGGGGCATGGGGGGGATGGGAATGAGCGCCAGCCTTTACCTCCCTGGTCAGGGATGTCACTGCTCCTTCATGGGCCAGGGATGAAAATCCCAAACATGTGCAGCTGGAAGCAGGTTCAAAAGGATTCCATCAATGGGCTGCCCGACGGGAGCCCAGAGCATTCCATGCGGCTCAAGGCTTTCTACCCAGTTCATTGTATCCTCCACCCAGGGACCTTTTCTTGGGATGAAAAGTGTTTCTCTGCACCATCTTCCTGCCTGATTCCTTGGGCTGCCCCCAGGTCCCCCACCACCCTGCCCATGAAATGGAGACCTCTTTACTTCCAGAAGGGCTACACACTTTTTTAAAAATTGAATTTTTTAGTTTGGAATCCTCTTAGACGCACAGAAAAGTTGCACAGCTAGTACAGAGAGTCCCCGCATACCCCTCACCTAGATCCCCCCCATGTGATCATCTCACACCCTGTGGAACATGTGTCACAATTCGGAAACCAACACGGGTACATGACTCTTCACTCCAGACCTGATTTGGCTTTCGCTCGTTTCACGGTTCTAGGCTCCGGGGCAGGGTGCCACATTGCATTTAGTGCCCGGGCACGCGGTCTGTGTGCCACTCACTCCTTCCCACCACGCCCGGCCCCGCTCTCCCCACCTCTGCTCCCCAGCCCGCATGTCTCTGGTTGAGGGTCACTGACCGGGAGCTCATGGGTCGTCTGTTGATCTTCGTTCAGAGGCCTGACCAGAGCTTCCTTCCCTCTGGCACGCTGGGAGGAAGGAAGCCATCCTGGCCACCTGGTAAATATTTTACAACATCTAATGGAATCGAGTTGTTTACGCTGCAGAAAATAGAAAGGCATTAGTTAAAGAAAGTAACAAACTGGCCAGTTGCTGAGTCCTCAGGTTTAGCGAGAGGCCCGGGAGCCTGAATGATTTCCATTTAAGGGGTTTTAGTGCTGGCCTGCAGCTAGAACATCCCAGAAGTGACTGGCTTCTGCTCCTTCTCGGGGTGGCACCCTGGCCACTAGAGCCCCAGGAGCCAGGATTGGGAGCCAGGCTCCTGCATCCTCGAGCTCACTTAGGATCTTGCTGGGCTCAGTTCTCTCCCCAGAATGTCCCCCCTGCAAACCTCATTCCTAAGTCGTTCTCCCTTTGGCCTCTTTCTCCCCAGCCTGACGTCGGTCCATGCCCCTTGGAGGTGTCTTGTGGGGCCGTGGACCCCATCCTGAGCCTGTCATGTCTGTGCCCTCCTGGAACCCTGGTGAGCTGAGCCCATCCACACAGCCCCTAGCCCACAGCACCCGGCCTTCTCGTCCGGAAGGAGAAGCGTGGCCATCGGTACTTGGCCCGGAGACAGAGCGAAACAGGGCCGCTGATGGTGGCTAGACAGTGGCAGGCTCCACATCCCCTCATGGCTGCATGTGCCATTTGTTTCCTGCTCCTTCGAGCCCCTCCCCGCCTCCCGGTCCCACTCCTACTTTTTCATACTTTGCCCCCCAAGAGTTTCATTTCACAGAAGAGTGAGATAAAAATGTTTATTATTTAAACCAAGGCATATAAAGGCTGTAGTAAATTGTTTTGGTGCCATTTACAAGCTGTGCATTGTAGTAAAGTTTAATGTGAAGTCAGAAGGGAATCAGTGAAGGAGGTCTGAGCAGAATCTCGAATGAGGGGGAAATGGATTTTACGGACCCACAGGTCTACAGTTTGCTCTCCGCCTGGTACGCCTTCTACGAAGAGCACCGTCTGCTTCGGTCCCCCCTGCTTTGCCCTGTGGCTTCCTCTGCCCTCCCCCCCGCAGCCTGCAGACTTCCTCTGCCCTGTACCCACTCCCCCCTCGATGCCACCCACTCACCCTCCAAACCCCTACCGCATACACACCACAGTTTAGGGTTTCTCCGTGACCAGGGGCTGGAGACTGAGCTGCCAGCGTGGTTCCAGTCCTCTACTCAGCACCGCGCCAGCCCCTGGTCACCTGGGAGCCAGGTCCTGGAGCCAGCTCAGCCCCGGCCTGGAGCATCACGGAGCATTTGAGCGGACTTCAGAGATTTCTGAGGAACCTCGGGTCATCTTTCTTGATCTTCTTGAACGATAATTGTTCCCACTTTGAGCATTTAATAAGTCTTATGTGTGATACGTGAATGAGCTGAAGACACAGACCCTACCCTGAGAAGGGGGATCTGAGGCCGGTGACAGCTAAGTGGAGAGTCAGCTGCCTGGAGTAGGGCAGACGAGGATGTCAAGGAAGCAAGGAAATGGATATGTGTGTTCCACGGCGGAGAGCTAGCTGATAAAATACACTTCATGAGGACGTGCAGGGTTTGCAAGGACGGCACAGGGTCTTTGCAATGGCTGTGCTCCTCCCTTCTCATCTGTGAGGGAGGGCTGGCTGGGCAGGGGGAGGAAAGGGAGGAAGGGGGGCGCTGTGGGCTGGAGGGAGCATTTGTCCAGTGGAAGGCGTCCTGGCAGGAATGAGCAGGTCAGAGGAAGGGCCTTGACATCTGATGAGTGGTAAGGGTCGAGTTCAGTCCTGATCATGAGTGCAGGAAGGGCTTTCTCTGGGGTCTGGGGCAGGGCATTGACCTGGCCCAAGATCGAGAGAGGCAGAGCCACAGCATGGAGTGAAGGAGTCAGCTCAGAGCTCTTGTACCTCGAGTAAGAAGAGGATGAGACCATGGTTCACAGTGGGCATTTCCGCAGAGGGGAGCAATGGCAGAACTCCCCAGGAGGATGCAGATGTTGGTGTGGGAAGACGGACGAGGCAGGAGCTGGCCTGGGAGGCTGTTCCAGGGCCTGGGCACTCCGACTCTTTTATTTCTGCTCCTGAGGATCTGGCCATCCACTGCTTTAGTGTCCAAAGGCTGGTGAGTAGTCAGGGTTGGAATTGGATGGGCGTGGGGAGAGGGCCTCCCTCAGGCTTGGGCTTCCAGAACAGGTTGTGCAGTCCAGGTCCCATTAGGGTTATCAGCTTAAAAAGCAGTAGAGCCCTCTTTTCCCTTGTCAGGGTCCTCACAGGGGAGAAGTGGCTGGTTTGAGGCACAGTTGGGCACACCTGTGTCCCCTAGCCCAAAGCCACAGACAGAGCCAGCAGGGCCTGTGGTTCGTGATAGAAAGCAGGAAAAACAGAACATCACGGGTCTGCTGACCCCCACCCTCCCGCCTGGTGTGGGCAGCACTTACGCGAGAAGTCTTCCTTGGGTGGTGCTGAGGTTATCCCGGACCCTGAGCAAGCCCCTCTGGGCCCGGCCAGGTGGTTTCAGGGCCCTCCTGTCTGGGCGGTTTCTCCCAGAGGGCCAGGAGCGGCTTCTCGGATGTTTGGAGGCATCCCACACGCTCAGCAGCTTTGGATTAAAATGTTCTGAATCTACCTATTATAGACCCTAAGCTGGAACCCCGAGGGACTGGTGCTTGGCTGGCTGCCTGCGCTCCCGGAATAGGTCGGGTACTGGAACTGGAAATGGGCCTAGAGATGAGGTGGGTGGGCGAGCTCTGGCTCCCACAGCTTGTCTCTGGCTGGATGTGTCCTCTTTCCAGGACTCGTGGCCAGTAAGAAGCTTCTGGCACAACTTTGTCCCCTTACGGTGTGAGACTCATCTGTGGAGATTCTGGTCAACATGAGGATTCCAGGGCCTGCTTGCCGAGTTTGTGATTCACTGTGGCCCTGGAATCTCCATTTTGGAAAAGCTCTCCTGGGTGATCCTGTCCCGCAGCCCGATTTGGGTCCCCTTGCTCGAGTCCCCCCCTCCACTCGAGAAGAGAGCCCTTCAAAGTCAGGAGACCAGGCTCTGGAGAATTTGGATATGGAAGGGAGACGGGAATACCTTGGGCTCCTGGCCCTGGTTTTGAGTTATGCCGAGGTAAGACCTGTTGCTTGTAGTGCCATCAGATCTCAGAGTAAGGGGCCTCAGGAAGAACCAATTCCAAAGCTACTGGAGCCCAGTGAGTGGCTACAAATGGAAGTCCAGCCCCTGGGACTCCTTGCCGTAGAGTAAAGTGATAGGGTAAGGAGCAGCGTAAGGAGGATAAGGGGCCCTAGGGTTGACATGACGTAGGATTACCCCAGCAGGTTCGCCTCCTTCCCCAGGGAATGATGGCATGCTGCAGAAAAGCCTGTAACAGCTCACATGCTGACTTCATGTCAGATGTTCGCCTCCTGCCTTCCCTCCTTGCCTCACCGGGTGTGACTGGAGGTGTGGGGTAGGTGGGGCTAGGTAAGGGGGGCCTCCTCCATGCTCTCCTCAGCAGCCTCAGGTCTGCAGCTTAGCCTCTGCCAGGCAGTTACCTGCCTAGTTCTTTCCTGGAGGAGTGCTCATTCCCCCAGCTGATGGCCAGCACTGTGCACCCTGTGTTCTTCAGAGTTCTGCCGGAAGGGTGATCTGTGCTGTGAGATTAGCCTTGCACAAGGGGAAAGACCCAGATGGAGGCTGTTTCCAGCCACGCTGCCTCCTCCTCGCCTCTGAGCCCAGGCGAGGGACTCAACAACCCTAAGCTTGAGTTTCTCCATTTGCAAAAGAGGATTTTGATGTTTGTCCTGCCTTCCTTTTAGAAACATTATAAAGTAAGCTGAGAGATGGGAGAAGATCTTGAAAATTCTAAAGCAAGGCCTGTGAACTTGAAATGCAGGACATCCATGAGTAGGCTGGGCAGTGAAGAATGGTGGGAGCAGTGAACTGAAGAGCAAAATTAGATTCAATTAGAAAAAATAGGTACTGTAGTCTCCAAATAATGCAAATTTAAGGGCCAAATTTGGCTTGTAGGCCAACAATGAACTCCTGCTGTAAAGTGTCATTCAAAAGCCAGGTGGCCATCGTGAATTTCCATACCACACTTAGGACATTTTCCAAACAATGCCCTGCAAAGTAGTTTATGCCTGGACGTGTATGTGTGTGGGGCTGTGAGAGTATGGGCTCCCGGGTCAGCCTGCTGAGATCCAAACCTGTCTGTAGTGCTTGGACACGTTATTTCAACTCCCTCTGATTCTCTCTCTCTCTCTCTCTCTCTCTCTCTCTCTCTCTATCTTTCCATGTAAAATGTGGATGATAATAGCACCTATTATCAGTAAGGATTAAATGAGATACTCCATGAAAAGCTTAGCCCAATGACTGCTTGTAACTTAACCTGCCCAATGAAAGTATAATATTATTATTATTATTGCTCCTGTATTGTAATATTATTCTCTACTTTGTTGCACAAAGGATTGGAGGGCCGTATGCAGTAAAAGCAGCATGGTGATAATACAGAATAACAGGCAGAGGTAGAGAGTAGGATGTTAAGAGCAGACAGAGGTCACCACGGAGGTCTTTAGTGGTTCCTGTTGCAAAGTGTGACCTTTTATTTTAAGTTTCCAGGTAACTACAGAGAACAGGGAGAACTAGCCAGAGGGATCATGAAAGTTCTTTCTGGATCCATGCTTGTATTTTGTTCAAGAAGTGGAAGTGAATTTCATCCTTGATTTGCGGGCTGTGCATGTACCTGGGAAACTCAGGGACGTGGGGTTTGCTAACTGGCGTTTCCTCATTGGCATACCGAGCCCTGCTTGTGCCTCGAGTGTTGTTGAACCTCAGTTGGACGGGGTGCTGATCCAGGCTGGGGATGATGGTGGCACCTATGTCCCTGGATGGTGGGACATAGAAATGGCCCCTTTGTGGGCCAGTTTTCTCACATGTCCCGGATCATGGGTGATGTTCCTAGACTTCAGCAGTCCCATCCTTGCCTGCACCTGTGCCTAAACCTCTCCCTGCACAACCTGGTTATTCTTCTCGTCCCAGCGAGCAAATAGCTCCTGATGTCTGCCTCCTCACCTCCCTTCTTGAAGTCCTTTCTGAAGATTTTATAGATGGTGATTTTCTGTAACCGTATTGGTTTAAATTTCCAGTGCCTTCGATGAATCAGACGCCCTATACTTCTAACTACCCAAATGCACTTGAGATAGGGTGTAGCCAGGATGTCATTTCTAGAAGACTCCTTTCTGGTTTGTGCCCTGTTAATGTAGAGTATTGAAGTAAAAGCTCCTAGAATACAGAGACCGTGCCTTGGTTTATGTTGCTCTGAATTCCATCCTAGGCACAGAAGGACACTTAATAAATCAATGTCTTGATGCAAATGGTGGTGTTGTCAGTAAATGATAATAATTGGGACTGCGAAAGAGAAAACGTTACTTGAATTGAATGTGAACCTTGGGTTTTCAGGGGGAAGCCAGCTCTATGCAAGTTTCAAGGGGTGCATATTTTAAGGGGGCGGCGTGTTGAGTTTGCAAGCACAACGCCGTTGCTGGATGAAATAAGCCCTATGCTATTTATTGCTGAGTCCTTGCAAGTGTTTCTGTGAACTCTGATGTGTCAGGACAAAAGGCGTGTCTTTTCACAGCGCTGTGTGGCTTTCAAGGGTTTACGAATGGGAACATGAAGAAACAATTCCATGCAAGAATTGATCTTTGAATGATTAAATGGTCTTATAACAAGTTGCTAGTCCTTTTCATGTTATAGAGGACAGTATATGATGTCAGCAGTCAGGAAACTTGACAGCATTCTCAGACGGTGGGCTCTCTTAAGATGCAGCGAGGCACCCTGTAGCCTGGCAGGCCCATTCCCTGGTCATCCTTTACCTTGTTCCCCCCCACACACACACACTGATTTCATCACTGTTGTGTCTTTGATTCCATGGCACCTTGTAGAGACATCTGATACCGTATTGTGTTACCATTCTTTGTCTACAGGTTGGACTCTCTGGACTGTAGGAAGGGACTGCTGTGGTGTGATGTCTTATTAATCTTTATATGCATAGGACCTCCCATGTAGTGGGTCCTCAGTATGTATCTGTGGAATGAATTAAATAATTTTGGGAAAGCACCAAGAATATAATCACATGGTCCCTCCCTTCCTGGTAAGGCGGAGACCGTAGCAAGTTTTAAGCCCTTGTCCGGAGCCCCATAGGCAGGTGTGGCCCTGTGGGGATTGGATCCTTTGCCTTCCATCTCCGAGTGCAGAGTTTTGGGCTGAAGTTATTGAGCTGTGGTTTTCTCCTCTTGTTTGTCTACATGTTTTTTTTTTCTTCTTCTTCATTCATCCGTTCATTGACTTATTCCTATGTTTATTTCTTGAACAGCTTACATTGAGCTAGGTACAAAACAACACGGATAAAGAACGCTAACAGAGCTTTTATTTTAGCAAGGGAAGATAGCCAGTAAATAATAAGCATGTTCAAGAAGGAAAGTATACGGTATGTCAGAAGGAAATAAGTGCTGTGTTTGAAACAGGAGAGCAAAGTGGGGGATTGGAAATCCTGAGGAGGGGCAGGTGGTGGGCTGCGGCATTTCATGGGGTGAGAGTGACAAAGGTTGAGGTTTGAACAGAGACTTGAAGGGGGTGAGGGATTCAGTCTTGCCAATATCTGGGGGAGTGTGTTCCAGGCAGAGGAAAGAACCAAAGCAATGTTTCCAGTGTAAGAGTGTGCAGGAGTGCTCGAAGAATAGCAAGGGGCTGGTGTCACCGCTGTGGATGGGCCAGGTGAGGGTAGAGGGAGCAGGAGGGGATGACATAAGACAGGTCACCAGAACCATGTCAGGCAGGGCCTTGTAAGCCAGAGAAAGGACTTTGGCTTAGATCCAGAGGAAGTGAGGATCCACTGGTAGTTTGGAGGAAAGGGATGAGATGACCGGACTTGTATTTGAAAAGGACCATCCTGGTTCTTGCACTAAAATAGGCTTTAGGAGGGAAAGGTAGAAGCAGTGAGACCTATCAGGAGGCTGTTAAAATAATCCAGACCAAAGTGTGGTGGCTTGGTTCAAGATGGTGGCTGCAGTGGAAGTGGTGAGAAGGACAGATGCTGGTTATGCTTGTTAAGGAGAGCCAGCAGGGTTTCCTGAAGGGTTGAATACAGGGTGCAAGGAAGAGGAGGAAAGTGAAGGATACTTCAAAGTTTTCACTTCAGTGGATGGCTGGCTGGCATTGCCCACCTCCCAGCGCCTCCCCCTACTGTTTCCATGCCTGCGGTGGAAGAGGAGCGGGGAGAGCATGGGAGGCTATCCGTCCCAGTGAGACTACGGTCCACCCCTGTTTTTTGAGCTCTCAGTCTTTCTTCTTCATCAATTCAAACACCACCCTTTTGATAATCCCTTTAAAGATCCATCACCTCCTTCACAACATCTACCTGCATTAATTTTACCTGGCTGAAGTCCCCCAGTTCATTCCATATTCATACATAGATATGCTTTACTTAACCAGTAGATGAGTTTTTGAAAAGAGAGGTGTAAGTCACCTTTCCAAAAAAATATTAAAGCCTATTTTATATTCACCAGGGGAGCTAACTATTTAAAGTACCCTATTATTAATGCTTCTGTAAGGTGAAGAATCCTTTTGTTAGATGACTATGGATCTCCACTAATTTATCAGTTATGAAAGATCAGGGTATAAATGTATAAAACTAAGCACACGCTTGTATAATATGTCTCTATACATGAGGTACCTGCTAAGCATCCCATCCGAGGGCCCCTTGGGACCTCAGGCTCAGCGCACTCTCACCTGAGCTCATCATTTTCCTCCTAAATCGTCTTCCTTTTGTACTCCCTGTTTCACGCAGGCCTGAAGGCCCAGGGTCATCTCTTGCCATCTGCTCCCCTCCTCCTCCCCCTGCCCCCGGCTCACGTGCCCCACGTTTGCAAACTCTCCTGCATCTGCTTCATTCTCTCCATGACTCTCTGCCTCTCTTATAGTTCAAGTGCCCAAGACATTTTCATGGACTTCTTCTTAACACTGCCCTGTAACTGCTTCATCCGTGTTCTCTAAGGCATCATCCTACATTCAGCTATTCAAGTCAGCTGCCCAGAGCGTCCTTCTTACCATGACCCTTCTCTGTTCAAACATCTGTAACCTCCGCATCACCTTGCCTGGAGCTTACAGTCTAAACCCCTGAGCACGGTGTCCAAAACCCTGTCTGTGACCAACCTGCGGGCACCTTTCTGGTCTTCTCACCACCACTTATCCCATTCAGCCTCACACACCGTGAGGGGCATCCATGAAGAAGCAGTTCCTACACCCCTACAGCCCTGAGCATGAGCAGGTGGGGGCCCGCACCTTCGCCACCCCTGGCCTGCAGTGCCCCTCGGCCACCTTATTCTGCTCAGATCCTTTCCATTTTCAAAGACCCGCCTGACCACCCCTTCCTCTTTGATGCCTTCTCACTCTTCAGACAGAAACGGCCCCTCCTTTCATAGCACTTTATGCAAGTCACTTTTATAACACGTATCCCTCTTCTAGCATCCTTCCTGCCTGCTGGGTGCTGTCTTAATCCTCACCTTTCTCTTCCATGCTTTATGTGTAGTGAGCACATAATAAAAATACGTAGCGTGACACTATGGCTGTCCTTGTTCTTACTGTGTTCTATGGTTGACATGGGAGGCCCACATTAAATTATAAGTCTTGTGAAGTCTGGAACTGTCTTTGGCTTTTTTTTACCTTCATCCCTTAACATACAGTCCCCACAGATGGCATTTATTATGCTAAGTGCCAAATTCTCCATTAGCCCTTGTGTTTCAAGGTTGTATGATCCTCATGGTGGAAACACAGCAAATTGGGAATTCATCCCAGCACTCTGGCCTCTGGTTTGTTTATTTATTCATTCTTTTATTTATATCTCATGTAGCAGGTATAAATTTCAGGCCACAACAGTAGGGTGCAAGAAATGTCACATTCCTTTCTTTCTCTAAATCAAATTTAATCGGTGCCAAGCTTCCACGTGCTGAGCTGGCAGGACATTTAATGTGTCTTTTGAGAGACCCCTGTCCCCAGCCACTCCCCAAGGACTGTACAAAAGCCGTAGGGTTCTCACTAGTTCGGAAGAGCTGGGGGAAGGACTCTTTTGTTTGGGATCCACACTGGTCGTATTGACCCCATGTAGTCTGCGGGCCAGTGGTTCCTCTGCTTCCATATTAAGAGAGCTCGAGGACCCAGGCTGGAAGCATCAGTTTTTTTCTGAGATCCACTCCCATAGTCCTTCTTACCATGACCCTGCTCTGTTCAAACACCTGCAAGCTCCCCATCACCTTGCCTGGAACTTACAGTCTAAACCCCTGAGCACGGTGTCCAAAACCCTGTCTGTGACCAACCTGCGGGCACCTTTCTGGTCTTCTCACCACCACTTAAGCCATTCAGCCCAGGGCACTGCTGGGAGAAAAGCCCCCATGTCCACCACTCATCGTACCTTCACAAACCAGGCCCATCTCAGCTTTAGAGGACATTCTCAACTTCCTCCAGATGAGAGAGGGAAAATATCTCTCATTCCTTTTAGCCTCTTTCAGCATGGTCAAAAAAATTCATCACAGAATGATTTCCTATCACACATCTTAATAAGATGATTTAGGCTCAGTACACATCACAGAAATCCATGACAGTAGAGAAATAGAAAGAATTTGGATCAGGGAAAGAATTCAAAATTTCAAATAAAAAAGTTCATATAAACTATAATTGCTATAGGTAAGCTTCACATTTGACTCTATGCTTCCTGGTTGCCAAAGTGAAAAGGGAGATGTGGTTTCATAACTGTTATCAGAAAAAGAAAAACAATTAGTTTCTCAAGAGAGGCAAAGCTTTTTGTATTACTTGATTGTAAAATAAGTTTCTCGTGTGAAGCTTTATAAAGGCAATATCAAACAGAGGTATTGCATACAGCCCTCTGTTTCTTGTAGCCTGTAGCTCTCAACAACCACTCGCAAGGGTAAGGATGCCTGGGGGCCTTCACATAGGAACATTGACCATACACATTGATCTGTACTTTTGTTACCTTTATGTCCTGTTCAGACTTTTAAATATGACCAGATATTACTGACATTACCAGTGCACCATAGCTGAAGCAGAACAAAGATAGAAATAAACATCTACTAAAGATCATAACCTAAGTGACAGAGAAGTATGATTGGTGTGATCAAGTGGCTTTTGCTCCTGATGTTTCCTTGGTCTGCTGATGGTTTTGGCCATTTCTTTCTCCTGCTGAAATCTCTTTGAGCAAAGGGGCCGGGACTTTATATTCATCATTGAATTGACAATGCCAAGCATAGTGCCTGATTTTCACAGATGTTAAATAAATCGTTGTTGAATTAATATGCTTGTTTATTACCTCTATTTCATATCTGTAACATGATCTTTTAAGTTACTTTCCTGTGTTTCAAGAATAATATGGAGCTAAATGAGAAAAGAGTTCCTCCAAGGGGGACCCTTCCCCACATCATACATGATAGAACTAAGGAAATAGGCTTGATGATCCATCAGTGACTTAGGGGACATGGGAGGAAGAACATATTACATTGTCAGTGAGGACAGTGAAAACTGGTGGGCTGCTGGGTAGAAAACATAAAGTTGTGGTGTATAAAGGAATAATTATGATATTAGGAAGCATGAAACCTGATTCAAAACTTAGAATATATCTTTACTTGCTGTGAGACCTTGGTCATATCATTTCATTTTCTCATCTGTAAAATGAGGAGAATAGCTTCTATTCAGTGGTTCCTTTCTGCAATAAAAAGTCTCCTTATAAACTGAGAATTACTAAGGGAATGCTGCTTATTATCCTTGTTGTTACCAGTTCTAAGTGAAGGGTAGGCATCTCAGGCAGAGAAATTGTATGAGGAATCTCACTGACCAGAATGAACATGATATAGTCAAAAGTCAGTGATAGAGTTAGAATAAATGAATCCAGCAAAGTTGCACGATACAAAAGCAACACATGGAAATGAATTGTGTTTGTATACATTAACAATAAACACTTTGAAGAAGAATTAAGAAAACAATTTTATTTATAACAGCATCAAAAAGAATAAAAAACTTAGGATTAAACCTAACTGGGGTGAACGACTTGTACACTGAGAACTACAAAACATTGCTACAAGAAATTAAAGAAGGCACAGGTAAATGGAAGGACATCCCATGTTCATGGCTGGAAGGCTTAATGTTGTTAAGATGTCAGTACTACCCAAAGTGGTCTATGAATCTGTTGTGTCAGATCCTACACAATTCCCATCAAAATCCCCATGAGTTCGTTTGCAGAAACAGAAAAACCCATCCTAAAATTCATATGGAATCTCAAGGGACCCTGCATCACTAAAACAATTTGAAAAAGAACAGAATTGGATGACTCATGGTTCTTGATTTCAAAACATATTACAAAGCACAGTAATCAAAACAGCGTGATACTGGCATAAAAGACCTATATAGGCCAACGGAGTAGAATAGTGGGTTCAGAAGTAAACCCTTCTGTGTGTGGTCATATGATCTTCACAGTGGTACCAAGACCTCTCAACGCAGAAAGGACAATCTCTTCAACAAATGGTACTGCCCACAAAAGAATTCATTTAGGCTCCTATCTTACACCATAGACAAAATTTAACTTAAAATAGGTTAAAGACATAAACATAAAATCCTAAACTATAAAACTTCTAGAAGAAAACAGGGAAAATCGTCATGATATTGGACTTGGCAGTGAGTTCTTGAACAGGACATGAAAAAAACAGGCAACAAAAACAAAAATAGACGAATAACACTACATCAGCCTTAAAAACTTGTGCATCGAAGGACACAGCAGAGTGAAAAGAAAACCTACAGAATGGGAGAAAATATTTGCAAATCTTTTATCTCATAAGGATGTAATATCCAGCATATACAAAGAACTCTTAGAGCTTCACAACAAAAAGATCAAATAACCTGATTTAAAAATAGGCAAAAGACTTGGATAGACACTGCTCCCAAAATGATATGCAAATGGCCAACACGCATATGGAAAGATACTCAAAATCACTAATCATCAAAGAAATTAAAATAAAACCACAGTGAGATATCACCTCACGCCCAGTGGGATGGCTACCATTAAAAAAGAAAAAAAAGCTCTTATGAAAACAGAAAATGACAAATATGGTTGAGGGTAAAGTTGGTACCCTTTTGCACTGTTGGTGGAATTGTAATATGGTGCAGTCACTGTGGAAAACAGTATGGTAGTTCCTAAAAAATTAAAAGCAGATCATATAGTAATATGATCCAGCAAACCCATTTCTGGCTACATATCCAAAAGAATTGAAAGCAGGGCCTTGAAGAGATACTTGTGCACCTGTGCTCATGGCAGGCACTATTCACGATAGCCAAGAGGTGGAAGCAACCCAAAAGTCCATCAACAGATGAATAGGAAAGCAAATTGTATGTGATGGAATACATATATATTGGAGTATGGCAGCCTTAAAAAGGAAAGAAATCCTGTCACATGCTACAGTGTGGTTGAAACTTGAGGACATTATGCTAAGGGAAATAAGCCATCATGAAAAGGACAAATAACTTACGATTCCACATATGTGAGGTATCTAAAGTATTCAAATTCATAGAAATTGAAAGCGGAAGGGGGGGATGTTTAATGAGTATATGATATAGAGTTTCAGTTCTACAAGGTGAAAAAGTTCGAGCTCTGTTTCTCAACAGAGTAAAAATTTTTAACACTGTTGAATGGTGCACTTAAAAATAGTTAAGATGGGGGCGCCTGGGTGGCGCAGTCGTTAAGCGTCTGCCTTCGGCTCAGGGCATGATCCCAGCATTCTGGGATCAAGCCCGACATCAGGCTTCTCCACTAGGAGCCTGCTTCTTCCTCTCCCACTCCCCCTGCTTGTGTTCCCTCTCTCGCTGGCTGTCTCTCTCTGTCTAATAAATAAATAAATATTAAAAAAAAATAAGATGATAAATTGTATATGCTCTTTATCATGATTAAAAGAGAAACAACAACAACAACAAAGTCAGCCACTGAAGCACTTCCAAAATGGTAGAGTAGTTACCTCCAAAAAAACTGCTCTGACATAAACACAGTAAGACTGCCGGCAAAAATTGTCAGAATCAACTTTTCCAGAATTCTAGAAATTAACTGAAGACTTACAACAATTTCAGGAATATTTTTTCAAGAAAAATGTTTGAATCTAAGCACGAACAATGACTTTTGTGACATTTTAACTTTCCCTGTTCCTATTTGCTTCACCTCTGCAGTATTCTTAAAAGCCAACAGCCTAGAAACTACAGTAGCTATGAAAACCATCAGACTAGCAGCCCTGGAGGGAGCAGAATGGCGTTGGAGCTCCCCCCACCCTGCCCCCCTGCCATAGCCCCATCTCCTGAGAGTTATCACTGTGACCTGTCTGGCAGCTCCTTGGAAATGCCCCATTTTTGCGGCTTCTCTTTATATGACCTGACTCAAGGAGCACTCAGTGCAAACATCCATATCACTGGGGCATTTGTCAAAAAAAAAAAAAATTAGCATCATTGTGGGGTGAAACAGTTGTGGAAAATAAGAAGCTGACCAGAATACTTAAAAATCTGGGGGAGTGAGATATCAATAGGGGCTGACAAATTCTTGCTAACCAGAAAGTCACACACATATGCAGAGCTGTGTGCGTGGCCAAGAAATACCTGAGGAGGCCTTAATTTCTCACCCTTGGCTGATTTTGAGGCCTTATGCAGGCAGGAAGTGAAGGAGGAAGCAGAGTTGTAATGTTGAAAGCATGCCCCAACACACACACACACACACACACACACACACACACACACACACAGAGTCTCAGGAAAGGCTGGGACTTCAGTGGCTGCACTGATGAAAAATACAGATTTTTATAGAATTAGTCCAGGAAAGTCACTAAACACAAATAACCACAACAACAGCCACAACAAACCCGAGGAGGGGAAGTTATCTGATTTCCAGAGTGGCCACATTGTATTATTTAAATACCCAATTTTCAGTAACACCAAAAATTGTAAGAAATGCAAAGAAATAGGAAAACATGGCTCATACACAAGGGCACAAAAGGAATCAATAGAAACTTTTTGTGACAGAGCTCAGACTTTGGATTTACCAAAGACTTTAAATCAGCTGTTATAAATATGCGCAAAGAACTAAAGGAGACTGTGTCTAAATAATTAAAAGAAAGTATGCAAACATTAAATAAGAGAATATTATGTTGTTTCATTAAATAGAGAATATTACAAAGAGGAAGAAATTAAGAACTGAATAGACATTCTGGAGTTGGAAAATGTAATAACTGAAAAATAAAATTCACTAGGGAAACTCAGCAGTAGATGTGAGTGGGCAGAAGAAGGAATCAGCAAACTTAATAAGAAACCATTCAAGACTATCCAGTCTGAGGAACAGGGTGAGAAAATAATGAAGAATGGGCAAAATATCAGAGACCTGTGGGACACCATAAAGTATACCAATATATGGATTGTAGGAATCCCAGAAGAAGAGAATGTGGCAGAAAGAATGTTTCAAGAAGTGATGTCCAGAAATTCCAAATTTATGAAAAACATTAATCTGCACATCCAAGAAACCCAACAGATTTGAGTAGAATAACCTCAAAGAAATTCACACCTAGACACATCATAATCACACTGTCAAAAGTCAGAGACAAAGCAAGCATCTTGAAGGCGTCAAGAGAGAAGAGACTTGTCACATGGAAGAGATCCTAGTAAGATTAACAGCTGACTTCTCACAAGAAATCTTGGAGGTTAGAAATCCATGGTATGAAATATTCAAAATGCTGAAAGAGAAAGACTGTCACCCAAGCATTTTATATTCAGTAAAAACTATCATTCAAAAGTGAAGGAGAAATTAAGATATTCTCAGATAGACAAAAACTGAGGAAGTTGGTTATTAGAAGACCTGTCCTGTGAGAAATATTAAAGAGAGTCTTTCAAGCTGAAATGAAAGCGCACTGATGTAATTGAAATCCACATAAAAAAATAGAGTAGTAATAAAAGATACTACAGTGTAAATGTATTTTTATGTTACCCTTTTATTTTCCTATTTCCTTTAAAAGACAACTGTACAAAGCAATAATTATAAAACCACATTGATAGGCTTATAATGCATAAAGATGTGATTTGTACTGCAAAACTGGCAGCAGGTGGGGGGGAGGATGGAACTATATTGGAGCGAAGATTTTCTATACTATTGAAAATAAGTTAGTATTAATCTGAATGAGGTTGTTATAAATTAAGATGTTAATTGTAATCTCTAGGGAACCCACTAAGAAAATTAATTTTAAAAAAACCCAAAAATGAAAGAAAGAAAGAAGCAAAGAATAAAAATGGTACACTAGAAAACATCCAGTTAACATAAAAGAAGGCAGAAATGCAAAAATAGAGGAATAAAGACATAAGACATATAGAAAACAAAAAATAAAATGGCAGTCATGAATCCTACCTTATCATTAACTACATTAAATTTAAGTGGAATAAACACTCCAATAAAATGGCAAAATGGATTTTAAAAAACTTATCCAACTATTTGCTATGTACAAGAAGACACATTTTAGATTTAAGGACACAAAGAAGTTGGAAGTAAAAGGATGGTTACAAATACAACACGCAAACAAGAACTAAAAGCTATATTAATATCAGGCATAATAGACTTTAAAACAGCATTTTTTAATAGAGATGAAGAACATTTTATAATGATAAAAGAGTCAATTTATCAGGAAGACATAGCAGATGTAAGCATATAATCACCTAACAGCAGAACCCCCCAAATACAGGAAGCAATAATTAACAGAATTGAAAGAAAAACAAGACAGTTTGACAAAAATAGTTGGAAACTTCACTAATCCACTTCCAGTAATGGATAGAGAAAGTCAATACATGGCCAAAAAGGAGAGAGAAGGTTTGAACACTATAAGCCAGCTGGTCTAACATATCTGTAGAACGCTTCACCCCACAATAGCAGAATACACATTCTTCTCAAGTGCACGTGGGACATTCTCTGTGATAGACCAGATGTCAGGCCATGAGAAAACCCCAATTCATTTAAAACAATTGAAATCATACAAAGTAGTTGCTCCAACCACAGTGGAGTGAAATTGGAAATCAATTCCAGAAGGGAATCTGGGAAATTATACTCCTCCATAACCAATGGGTTAGAGAAGAAATCCCAGGGAAGGTAGAAAATACTTTGGGAAGCATGAAATGAAAACAACATATCTGGTACAGTCACTCTGGAGAACAGTATGGAGGTCCCTCAGGAAGTTTAAAATAGAACTACCCTACAGTCCAGCAATTGGACTAGTAGGTATTTACCCAAAGAATACAAAAATATGAATTCAAAGGGGTACATGCACCCTGATGTTTAAAGCAGCATTATCTACAATAACCAGATTATGGAAACAACCGAAGTGTCCATCGACTGATGAATGGATAAAGAAGAGGTGGTATGTAAATACACAATGGAATATTACTCAGCCATAAAAAACAATGAAATTTTTTTCATGCCATTTGCAACAACATGAATAAATCTAGAGAGTTATTATGCTAAGCAAAATAAGTCAGAGAAAGACAAATACCATATGATTTCACTCACAAGTGGAATTTAAGAAGCAAAAAAAGATGAGCAAAGGGAAAAAAAGAGAGAGGGGGGCAAACCAAGAAACAGACTCTTAGCTATAGAGAACAAACTGATGGTTACCAGAGGGGTGGTGGGTGGGAGGATGGGTGAAACAGGTGATGGGGATGTAGGAGGGCACTTGTCATGCACACTAGGTGATGTGTGGAAATGTTGAATCCCTACGTTGCGCACCTAAAACTAATAAAACACTGTATGTTCACTAACTAGAATTTAAGTTAAAACTTTAAAAAAATGTGTGAAAGGAAAAGAAAACATAACATACCAAAACTTAGGAGATGCTGCTGAACATTGTTTAGAGGGAAATTCGGGCTGTACATGCTTCTATGTAAAAAGAAGAAAGATCTCAAGTCAATAAAAAACAAAAAATAAAAATTAGAAAAAAACAGATGAAACAGAGGGAAGGAAATTAGTAAAGATTAGGGTGGAAATGAATCACATGGAGAATACAGAAACCATCACAAAGATCAGAAGTCAGTGGCCGGGATACTACTGGCAGCAGGCGGCTGTGAAGCTCAGTGGGGCCAATTTGCAGGGCCCTGGTACTGGCATAAAGCCCTCTATTTTGACGTGTGGGCTGGGAAGAGTCCTTGAAACTTTCTCCTCGAAGAGTAACAACATGAAATAAAGGATTATTTGGTGTCGGTGTTCATTACTTGGAGGCAGTGTTCGGTGCATGATAAGGGCTAAGGAACGAGGTCGGCAAGGTGAAGAAGCAAACAGTCACCGTGCTAATCCAAGCAGCTAGAGACAGAAGCCTAGAGCAGAGTCATCACCACGGAAGGACAGGATCAGTAAAAAAGGGTTTAGGGAGGAAAGTAGACTTCACAGGAGTTTTTTTCTTTTTCTTTTTTTTTTTAAAGATTTTATTTTTAAGTAATCTCTACTTAATAAGTAATCTCGAGCCCCAACATAGGGCTCGAACTCACGACACCGAGATCAAGAGTCACATGCTCTACTGACTGAGCCAGCCACGCATCCTGATTTCATAGGATTTGATGGCTGTTTGGGTCTTTGATCTGAGAAGTAGGAAAGGAGAAAAAGAGTGTACTCTTGGCTCCATAATTTACTAGCTGTTTGATTTTAGGCAGTTCTTCGGAGCCCTGGTCCCTTCCTCTATGAAATCAGACTAGCAATGCACGGCTGGCCTACATTTCAGGACTTTGTGTATGATTTAAATGGGATAATGGGTATAAAATGGGTGGAGAAGCCACTTGTGAGTGCTCAAACTCTTGACAAGTATGAGGGTTTGTTTGCTATTATCATATAATGAGTTCAGTTTCTGATGTGCATTTTCAATAATGAGAACATCTCAGTGGAAATGTTGTGTGGATGGTTGGAAACGTGGGAGGGAATTCTGCAGAGAAATTAGAGCCAGAACTAACATTTGGGCATCACCTGCCTATCTCAGGGAGGGGAGTGGGATGGGGGTGGCGTGGGCAAGCACTCAGCCAGCGGAGAAAACCAAACAATTAGGGGCAGGCCAGGGTGGAGCTGGGAAGGAAAGTACTGGGTTCCCCGAGTTGCAGCTTTGCCATTACCCCTGAGGCATGAAAGAGAGCAGGGCTGGGCTGGGATGAGCGGATGTCTGTGATCTGTACACGGGAGTTTCCTTAGAAAATCAAGCAGGCAAAAGAGTATTATCGGAATTTAGCTGGAGAATCGCAAGTAACGAACGGTAGGCAACAGGATAGCCTGTTCATTCTAAACGGTTGGCTTTGGAAGAAAGAATTGGGACAGTTTCAGAGTTGTGTTGACATTTCATGGTTTCTGATTTTGAAATAGAAACGCTGTTGTAGCTCTGCTATTGGAAGCGTCAGGGTCATGAGGGAGGCCACCAGGGAAGACAGGGGACCCCCTCTTGTCCCTGCCTCTGGTGCATTGCATTTTGCAAGCAGCAGCCATGCTACACATGATAGGTAGATGGGAACCCTCTCCATGGAGGCAGGAAGGAAATGCCTGGCAAATCAGAGATACCCCAAAGCCTCAAGAGCTCATTCTCTTTTCCATAGCTCAGCCTGAGCCCCTGCAGAGGCAGCCCGCCCGAGCCAGCAGAGCTCATTTCGGAGACCTCATTCCTTTACGGCCATCTGTCCCTTTACGTGCAGCACCAGCTAGATCACGCCAAGTCTGTTCCCCTACCCGAGAATGTTCACAGTTAAACTTGGGGTGAGGTGTGACTCCGGGCCCCTCCCAGCTCAGGACTGCTTTGGGGGCCTGACTGATCCAGGGGTCCCTTAGAGCATGGGAGGCAGCCTTCCCTGGCACCCTCTCCCACAGAGCCCAGCTGTTTTTCCAGCACGAGCTAAGTGACGCTCGAGGCAGGGCTTTCTGGCTTCCCAGTGTGGGACACAGCTTCTGCTCTTGACAGCAGATCTGGGGGAGGCTGAGACGGCCTTAATCGCTCAGCAGTGCTGCCGAGCTGTGCTTAGGAGGGGCTTCCTGGCCTGGGAAGGAGAGAGAATCTCAGGGTGGTGGCGGCGGCGGGAATATTCTCAACAGCTACCCCGGCAGGAAGATTGCAGAATCCAGTTGTTCACTTGCTTGCACAGACCTCAGGCTGCTTCATTTACTTCCCGGCGGCCCCAAGATGCTTCTTAATACGCTTGACCTCAGAAGGCACCAGAAAAGGAAAAGCAGCAAAAGTCAAGCCCAGCTACCCGGAACTGCCGATGTCATGGGTTTCTTGCAGCCTGGAATGAAAACAGCCCTGTCTTTGGTTCCTAGTAGGGATATTCTAGAGCGCGGTGCCTCAGTCCTTGTGCCTGTGGTCATTCTTGTTCTCCCTTCACGCCATCCTGGCTTTCTCATCCCCAACGCTGAGCCCAGGGGAGGATGGTCATTCTGGGATGTCAGCATCTGGGGGTATCTCGAGTAGGTGAATCCTCAACAAACCATCCCCCCCAGTTTCCTGGGGACCACAAGCACCGGAGACTTTCTGAGAAAAATCACTTTTACACGGGTGAGGGCTTTGTTGGGTCACCCACTTTGGGGAGCTGGACTTGTCACCATGGGCCTCAGACTGTCACATCCATGAATCTGGCCCCTGGGTATTCCTCCCCAAATCCCATCATGGTTTCTGCATGACCTTCCTGAAGGACAAAGATGCCTTGTTCCAAATGAAGGAAGGTCTCTGGCAGATCAGTATGGCAGCTACAAGGACTTCCTAAAGGTACAGGCAGGGCTCCCTCAGCAGGGCGAGAGATAGAGCCCCAAACAGGGAGACACTTACTGGAGAGAGAACGTATTGCATGTGTGACCCATGCTCTGCTCCTCCATGAACATGTGGAGGGAAAGGAGAAAGCCTCCATCCCTCCCTACAAGTTGGAAGGTACAGAGATCCCACACCTGAAGACACATTTCCTTGTGGGATGCTAAGGGTGTCGGCTATTCTCAAGGCTTAGGCCAGGCATTCAGAGACTTCCCTTTTTCTCCATATAGTGTTGTCTGGATGGATCCCAGTGTTGCGAATGTGTGCCAACAAACTGTAGCTGTTTGGGACTTGGTTTCCTTACCTTGGTGAGTTGGGTGAGGAGGAGGAAGCAGTGAGCCCAGTAGGGGGAGGGGTGGTGGCCTTGGTACATGAGCGGCTAATCAGAGAATCTGCCGCGCCATATGCAAAGGTAGACTGGGTCAAAGGAGTGTTGATTATTTGAGTGAGACTAAAAAGCGTTTCCTCACTACCAGTTGTGATGACGGTATCATACCTAAATCTAATCGTTTGGAAACGATTGTCTGGTGACCTCAGAACGTAAGTGTGTCCAAGTCATGTGCTTTTTTTGGTTATTATTTAAACATCTTTATTTATTATTTGCATGTGCTTTCTTTTATGAGCATTTCCAGTCGCCTGTGCGAGGCAATGGTGGGCAGGAAGTAATGGGACTTGCTCCCCAAACCTGGGGTCACCTGATGGGATTCCTATGACCATCCAGCCATTCACCCCTGAAGTGATCTCTGGGTGTCAGGACAGGACTTGGATGTCTGCAGTTTTGAGAAAGGGCTTGCAGTCCCTTGAAGGTCATGACGTTAAACTCTCTGAACACGGAGTGGTCTCTGTTATAGGAAACTGCATTCTCGTACTAGCATTGTATAATTTGAGCTCACTGGCTTGAGGCATGAGGTTTTGCCAGCGTTTCTGAGTGTCCTCCCGTTAATGGTGACAGAAGTATCACCCACTCTGCGCTGTAGGCAGCGGAGACCATCGGTGATGGTTTCTATAATTCCTGCATTTTCTGGTTTTCTAAACATCACAGTCGTGACTTCCTTAACTTTTGCTTTCTCAGGCTTCTCAACAATTTTATAAGCTTCTAAATGCCTCTGTCAGATCCCTTTTGCTTCCAATCCCTGGAGTGATCTCTGATGCAAACCCTTTGTTTTTCTCTTCTGTCCCACTCTGGTGTCCAGCCTGTGTGATTTCCAGGAGGGGAGTGGACAAACGCTGCCATGTCAGGGAGGCCTCCCCTACACTGGGCACTAGGAATGGTGGCAGTCCCCACAAGTCTCGTTGGCTCTGTTCCCAGCACGTCAGTGAGGTGCTAGAGGCCCCCTGCTTCCTCCTGTGCTGTTCTGAAAACTCAGAACAGGCAGGCCCGTCCATGCATAATTCATTTCTAATATGCTTCTGCAGTGATGAGGACCCTTGAAGTTGTCTGATGGGGACTTTATTCATTCCTTTAGCTGCTCTCCAGCTGCTCACCGTCCAGAAACACACATGTCATAATCAAGGACGTTTGTGTGATATGCTCTCATGGAGTGCTGTCCTAGAGACGATGTGCTGTGGCCACACAGAGAGGGAAGGACTCCCTCTTCCGGGGAGGACAGTGGGAGGCGTATTAGTTAGGATGAAGACTAAGCTACGGTAGCAAAGATCCCAAAACTCATAGTGGTTCAACCAAGGTAGAAGTTTCTTTTCTCTCTATACAGTCCAAAGGTGGGCCGGGCTGGGGGCATTCTGCAACGTGAAGTCACGTGGAGAGCCAGGCTCTGTCTCCTTGCTCCTCCATGCGTTAGACTGCCATCCTTGTCGTTACATCCATGTCCCAGTCCCAGGGGTGGGGCGGGGTGAGGGGAGCGAGGGATGGTCAGTAGCCTTTTTGAAGGTCATGACCTGCGTGTGGCCCATATAGCTTCCATTCCCCTTCCGTTTGTGATGTGGTTCCATCTGTCTGTGGGGTAGACGGGGGAATATAGTCACTAGCCGAGCGGCCATGCCTCACTGGATCTCAGGGGTTTGTTACCAAATGGACAGTGTGGGGGCAAGATTCAAGACCAGGGGGCTTCACTGGGAGGGGACACAAGAAGTGCTGCTGCCTTGGGCGACACTGGCTCCGTGGAGGGCCCGTGACTGCTGCTGGGGGTGGAGGCTGCTGCTGGTGGCCGAGGTGGTGCAGGGACATCTGTCTGTGTAAGAGTCACAGAGCTTGTCTGTCCCTTCATTTTACAAATGCCGGGACAGTTCCAGAGACTTGAAGTGACTTGCCCAGGTCCCCCTGCTAGCGAGCTGCTGAAGAGAGGCTGAGATCTACTCTGTGCACTTTGGGCCTGTGGTCTTCGCAGCATGCACGGTAGCATTTTTCTTGGGGGGGTGGTGGTTGGATATGTGGGGGCTCCCCACGAGAGCTGGGGGGAGCAGGAGCACATGAGAAAGTCTAACACTCCTGGCCCTCAGCCTTCGTTCTGGAAAGCAGCATTTCTGTTTTTGTTTCTTCGGTTTTTTAACCTGGCCAGTGTCTGCGCTCTCGGCTCCTCCCAGCTGTGGCTGCTGAGCCTCGGAGCTGTCCTTCCCTCTCCCCACCTTCCCTTCCCCGCCAGAGATCGCGGCAATGAAATACCACCTTGGCTGAGTCGGGGCATTTGTCATTTTTACATCTCTACGTCCTAGTGTCTTCTGCTCCCCGTGACAAATAAATCCCCGGGCTGATGGCTGGCCCCGGCCATTCATTAAGCAAATAAAGCCCTAGTGTATGAGTCGGAGACTCGTAAATAATCCCTGGTGTTTTATCCCAGTCTCCTGCCGCCTCCCCGGCTTTGCATATTTATAATACAGGAGCAGTATTTCTGACACAAACTATTATATGTGGGAGACACCGGGGAGAAGGACAGGCAGCCGCCGGCTCTAACCCGGATGGAGCCGGCCTGCTCATAGCCTGGGTGCAGGCAGTGGCCCTGAAGCTCAGAATCTGTTGTGTTCGGCCCAGAGTGGGTCCCGGATGGACTGGGTTCTGGTCTGGCTCTGAGTCTAAGTGAGGAGGAGTGGGGAGACCTGGGGCAGGTGGCGGGTTCAGCCTGTTCTGTCATGGGGATAGAGGACTGTCGTCTTGAAGGAGGGCAGTGGCTGTAGACGGTGAAAGCCTCCCTCGGCAAGAGAGGTGGTCAGGAAAGAACACTGAGGAATGTGTCCCCCTTGTAGAGGCCAGGCACCCTGACACCTGTACCCTGGGGCAGCCTCCTGTGTGAGGAGTCAGGCTTCTGGCCCTGAGGAGCCATGTGCACATGCACGCACACACCCACACACACCCACACACCATGGCTCTCTTTGCGTGTCCTGTCCCCCAGACAGCCGCTGTCGCCTAAAGCCTTCCAGAGTTGAAGATTGTTGTTTATAGAGATGTACCGTCTCCATGGGTTCATGATGGTTGATGTGAATTTTGTTTTGACCCCCATTTAACCATGTGGAGGGCACATGAAATTGTGATGATAAATGGAAACGGAGATGATGGGCATCTAATACTATATCCCAGTCCCGAAAGGGATGCTTGGGAATACTGTTAACCCACTGGTACCCATGTACCAGGTTTCTTCCTAAATTCACCAAGGGTTGGCCAATCCCACCCATCACCCCTTTTGTCTGGGGTCTGTGTGTACTGTGCGAGGACCCCCAAGGTTGAAGATCCAATCTCTGACTGAGCCCCATGACTTCTCAGAGTAAGAAAATATTGACAGCAGAGCCTGTCTTTAAGTCCCAGGGAGAGCACATGGATGTCTGGTTCTCCACTGGGCCCAGGGGGTGTCAGGTAGACCAGGGTGCTTTTTTTTTTTAAATATGGATTATGACACATCAGTGAATTGTACATTTTTAGGTGTGGGACAGAATGAGAAGGCACTATAAGCAGAAAGGGAGAGTATCATTCATAAAAGGTTAGTCTCTCTTGTACTCGTTGGTGTACATGCTGTGTGGATGTCCTAGTCACAGTGAGAAATGCATTTCTCACCTTAGGTTGCACTCGAAAAAGTGGGCAGCATGGGGAAGACTGGAGAGGAAAGGGCTCTGGACTCAGAGTTGAGGGTCCTGGGTTTGATTCCCAGCTGTGGCCTTAAGTCCTTGTGAACATATTCACAAACCCTGGCTCAGGCCAGACCCCTTCCTTTGTACATAAGCATGGCGAAAATGACCAGCTGTGATGGCCTGGTAGGATTCTAGAGCTGGAAGACACCTTGGAAATTAGCCAGGTCTTCATGGGAACTCAAGGCTGGAGATCGGGGAAGACTGGTCAACGGTCAGCTGGCACATTAGTAACAGAGGCAGGACTGGAGCCCATTGTGATTCTTGGGGCAGGACCCCTTCTGATAAGTGATAGGCACAGGGGCCTTGGGAATCTCCTTAGAAGCAAACATCTCCACATGGCAGCCAGGATGACCTGGTGTCACCCCATTCTAGGCCCCATTCATCGCTGAGCCAGGGCAGGGTGGCTCTCTCAGCCATCACAGGCCACACTCCAGCGTCTGTTTAGGGAGAGAAGACAAGATACTCTGCACCCGATTAAAAGCAACAGGAGGGTGTCAGGGAGACAGAAAGTAGCTCTCCTCCTTGGAAGCCAGCCAAGGCGTCCTCGTGCCAAGATTAAGAAGGATAATAACAACAGCCATAATAGTGGGAAGAAAAACACTTCTACAAGGCCTCAGGGACCTGGCAAAGTAATAGGAGAAGGGAAATCAAGATGGACATTCTGACCTTTGCAAACCTCCTGCAGAAAAGCCAGTGGCCCAGCCCCTCACTGGAGAGAAGTGTCCTCCTGAAAGTGCGAGATATTCCATGTGCATCTCTGGCCGCCTCTGCACACCCGGGACATCTAAGGATAAGCTCACGGCAATGGTTAAATCTGCGTGTCATTGGGGGGAGGCTGTGGGCCCCAATTGTTTGTGCAACACCAGTCTAGATGTTAGTCTGAAGGTATTTTAAATACGTGATAAACATTTAAATCAGCAGACTTTGAGTCAAGCAGATTACACCTCCATCATGTGGTTGGGCCTTGTCTAATCAGTTGAAGGCCTTGGGAGCAAAGAGTGAGGTTTAGTGAAGAAGAAGGAATTCTCTTCACTAAAGATGGGAACATAGAAACCCTGCCAGAGTTTTCAGTCTTCAGACTCAAGACAGCAGCGTCAACTCTTGCTGGAGCCAATTCTTTAAAATCTCCATCTCTCTCTCTCCACATTACAGAATGTTAGTGACGGGAGGGCTCCATGCAGATCCTGATGCCAGCCCCTCTCACAGACTAGCAGAATGAGGTGGGAGGGATGCAAGCTTCTGGAATCAGAACTCCCGCATGAGGAGCCGCGCTTGTCAACTTCTTGGCATTATAATGAATTTTTCTGCCTCGGTTTTTTCACCTCTGAAATACGTATAATAGTGACTTATGAGAAGGAGTAAATGTATTTAACCTAAGTACTTAAATCAGTGGTACCTAGTTTCATCATTACCGCACAGTTTAAAAGAAAAAAAAAAAGTTTGCCCCAAATGGATGAAGTGTGTGGCCTGCTGCATGTGGAGTGTCTGTGGCATAGCTGAGCCCCACGTTATGTGTTTTGACTTCCCATCTAGGAACTTCCGTATGACTCCACGAGCCTGCTGTCACTGCCAGGAAGATGGTTCCAGAGCCCGCTGTGTGGGATCACTCTCCTCAGAGGTTTTCAGTGGCTCCCAACTGCTTCTCTAAATAAAATCCACACTTTGGGGCCTGGCACTTACTCAGCAAATGTTTATTGCATAAGATCATGTGCCTGGCCCTGGGTGCCAGGGATACCCAGTGGAGCTCCTGCCCTCACGGGGCTCACACTCTAGTGAGAGAAGATAGAAAGCAAAGGGATACATAATCTATATGAATGAATATATAGAAAAACAGAACAGAATAAGGGGAAGGGTGATCTAGATGAATCCTCTAAAGAGGTGAGGTAAGATCTGAGGAGAAGGGAGTGAGCTAGGCAGATACCTGAGGGAAAGGCATTTCAGCTGGAAGGAACAGCAGGTGCAAATGTCCTGAGGTTCTTGAGAGCTTGATGGGCACCAGAAAGGAATAGCAAGGAGCTCAGTGTGACTGGAGTAGAGTGAATAAGGAGAGAGGAGAGAACATGGGGATCTTTGGACCATTGTAAGGGCTTTGTCCCTGAGTGAGATGTGCAGCCGGGAGGAAATTTTGGGCAGAAGTGCAGTGCAATCTGCCTTGTGTGTTTAAAGGATGGCTCTTATTGTTTGTTGTGTGGAGATCAACCTCTAAGGAGAAAGGGAAGAAACGGGGAGACCAGTTAGAACTCAGGTGAGACAGGCTGGTGCGGGCACAGGGGTAGTGGCCGAGTCACTGAATCCTGTGAGGTATGTTGCAAGCTTGATAGAAAGGATGTGAAGAGTGAGACAGGGCGGAAAATAGGGTGACCTGTACGTTGAAGGCTGGAGAAGCGGGATAAATGGATTCACCTCTTACTGACTGGAGAAGGCTCAGAGGAGCAGGTTTGAAGAGGAAATCAAGACCTGGGTTGGGGACTTATGTCAGGAAATATTTTAGACCTTCCAGTGGAGGTGCTGGGGAAGCAGTTGGACATGAAGAGGTTGAGAGGTTGGAGGTAAAGATAGAAATTTAGAAGTCCTCTCTATGTTGAAATCCTTGGTACTAGGAGGAGCTCATGAAAAGAGTATGTGTGGATACAGAGGAGAAGATGGCAGAGCGCTTCAGTGCTTAGCAGGGAGGAGAATGAGAAGAGGCGGTTAGAGAGGTGGGAGGGAACCCAGGTCAGAGCAGTGTCCCAGAGGCAAAGGCGGAGAGCGTCCCAGTTGAAGGTCTGGAGCTACCATGCAGTGATGCTGCTGGGTCAAATGTGAGAGATCTAAGAATTGTGGATTGACTTTAACCATGTGGAAGTCATGGATGACCTCCACAAGGATCATTCATAAATCATGGGTGACCTCCGCGAGGATCATTCATAAATCATGGGTGACCTCCGCGAGGATCATTCATAAATCATGGGTGACCTCCATGAGGATCATTCATAAATCATGGGTGATCTCCATAAAGGCCATTTCGGTAGAGACCTGGGGAGAGAGGCTGATGGTCTGGGGCTCAGCAGGAAGAGGAAGAGACAGTGAAAGCAGGACTCTGTATAAAGGCAAGCCAAGAAAGGTGGTGTTTGTTGGAGAGGGATCTGGGGTCAAAGGAGGATTTTTAAAAATAATTTTATCACTTAAGTATAGTTGACATACAATGTTATATTACTTGCAGGTGTGTGATATGGCAATTCAGCAGTTCTATGCATTATGTAATGTTCAGCATGGTAAAGGGTAGCCACTGTCTGTCACCACACAACATATTACAGTGGTACTGACTATATTCCCTATGCTATACTTTTCATCTCTCTGTGACTTATTTTATAACTGTTTCTGTTTTTTCATTTATTTTGGTTTTTAGATTCCACATATAAGTGAAATCATTCGGCGTTTGTCTTTCTTTGTCTGACTTATGTCACTTAGCATAATACCCTCTGGGTCCATCCATGTTGTCGACAAGATCATTTTTTTAATGGCTGAGTAATATTTCATTCCATTCCACCACATCTTTATCCATTCATCTACCAATGGATGCTTGGGTTGCTTTCATATCTTGACTATTGTAAATATGCTGCAGTAATCATGGGGGTGCGTAGACCTTTTCAAATTAGTGTTTTCATTTTCTTTGGATAAATATCCAGAGAGCAATTACTAGGTCATATGGCATTTCTGTTTTTAATTTTTTGAGGAACCTCCATACTGTTTTCCACAATAGTTGCTCCAATTTATGTTCCCACCAACAGTGCACGAGAGTTCCCTTTTCTCCATATCGTCACCAACGTATGTTATTTCTTGTCTTTTTTATACTGGCCATTCTGACAGGTGTGAGGTGATATCCCCCTGTGGTTTTGATTTGCATTTTCCTGATGATGAGTGATTTTGAGCATCTTTCCATGTGTCTTTTGGCCATCGGTATGTTTTCTTTGGAAGAATATCTATTCAGGCCCCCTCTCCATTTTTAACCAGATTATCTGTTTTTGTTTTTGTTTTTGGTGTAGAGCTATAGAAGTTCATTACATACTTTGGATATTAACCCCTTATCAGATATGTCATTTGCAAATATCTTTTCCCATTCAGTAGGTTGTCTTTTGTTTTGTTGATGGCAAAGGAGGGTTTTTGAAAGATGGGAAATATTGTTCTAGGTTTGTGTGCTAATGGATGCGAATGATCCAGCAGAGAGGGGAAATGTGATGACATAAGACAGAGAAGACAGTTACAGGAAAGAATTCCTTGAGGAGCCAAGAGGGGAGGAGATCTAAGTAATACGGTTGGTGGTTAAGGCCTCCCATACTCTACCTCACTAGCATTGTTTCTCAGCCACCAGAACCTCTTCCAGGCAAGATTTAGAATTTTGCTATTCCAGGGCGCCTGGGTAGTGCAGTCGTTAGGCGTCTGCCTTCGGCTCAGGGCGTGATCCTGGCGTTCTGGGATCGAGCCCCACATCAGGCTCCTCCACTAAGAGCCTGCTTCTTCCTCTCCCACTCCCCTGCTGTGTTCCCTCTCTCGCTGGCTGTCTCTCTCTCTCTGTCAAATAAATAAAATCTTTAAAAAAAAATAAAAATAAAAAAGAAAGCAGGCTTTGAGTCACCTGCTTTATCAGTATTTCCCTTGGTCAAATCAAGTCAGTGACAAAGAATGTCTTTCCCTTCATCACTCCTATCCTCCCCTTTCTGACCCACACCTCACATTGATACACGTATTTGCAGAAACTCATGCAGGGTCTCTGAAGCGAGTCCAGCCGCGAAGAACAGGACATAGAGGTTTATTTCAGAACCATGGAAGAAGAACACCTACTTTACTCATTGATGCACCTGCCTTTGAGGCCCTCCCTGGCCATGCAGCTGGTCCAGTTTTTATTAATTATGACAACAACCCTGTAAAGTAGGTATCATACATGTCCCCATTTGATAGATGAGAAAATCAGCCACTGATCTGTAGAGAAGGGAAGACAGCTCCTAGGTGCCCATGGCCAGGGCAGGACCGAGTACAGGTTGTATCTTGAGTCTTGCACTTCCAGGCTCAGGCTCTGGGGCCTTTCTGACTACACCAGGGATTGGCAGGCTTTTTCTCTAAAGGCCCTGGTAGTAAATATTTTAGGCTTTGCAGGCCATATGGTCTCAGCTCTGCGGTTGCACTGAGAAAGCCATGGACAGCATGTTAACGAGTGGATGTGGCCGTGTCTCCATAAAACTTTATTTGTCAGAGCTCGTGGCAGGCTGGATCTGGCCCACAGGTCTGAGGGAGGACCTCGGACCTCGTCCAAAGCTGCCCCTCACCTTGATGCCCTCTTGTGACCACTGCTTCACACAACGCCTGGAGGGTCCCTCCCTTGCCTGCAAGCCAGCTCATCTGTGCCGTGCCTGCGTGCTTTTCCTGCTCTTGCGTGAATCTCTTTTGGCTCCAGGATGGGCATTTGTGCTCCTGCCTTCCCTCCAGGCCCATTGGCAGGTGATTAAGAGCCCAGCTATACATTTCCGACAGCAGTGGCTGGCAGGAGGGACCGTGTGGCTGAGATAAGCGAGTGTGTGCTGGGGAAGGGGCTGGCCATGTGGGACGTGGGTTTCATTCCTGGAGAGGAGTAATAAGCATGTAATTGGCTTTTCAGAAATGCTCAGGCTGCTGGAAAGCCTGTTTCTTCTGCATACCATGCGCTCTTTAGAGCAGCGGAGACTGGCTCACCCAGAGCGGGGATGAGCCAGATGAATTCTGGATCAGCAGGGGCGGCTGCCTTGTCCCAGATGATCACTATAAGCTGTATGATGTTTGGGAACCAAGAGGCAGAGTAGGCTAAGATGGAGAATGTAGCTGATCCCGCCGGCAGCACACTCTCCGAGGGGGGCAGAAGCACATCTCCAGAGGGCCAGTCCTAGACCCAGCACGGCTGTTGAGGAGTAGAGAGTTCAGCAGGGCCACTGCCTGCGTCTGTAGATGAGACCAACCTTATGTGGAGCCGAGGCCACCTGGAAGTCCAGGCACAGGTGGGAATTGTCCACCCTCCAGCTTCGTGCTGCCCAGAGGGCTGTTCTGATGGTCTCTGAGGCAGGGAGAGCAGGGGCTGCTGGAGGTTCCTTGCTTGTTTCTAAACCCCTCTGTTCCCTGCGGTGTTATTGACCCACATGGAGGTATTAACACCCGTAGCCAGGTTTTAGATAGAACAGTTACAGAAAAGTCAGCTTTTACTTTCAGTGCATTCCCCTTTTAATCAACACAATTAAAATGTACAGATCTGCACTTTGAGTCTATGTTCATGTCCCGGGTAATGATCCAACACTGCTTTGCTGGGTTATAGTAACAAAACACATCCCTCTGGCATGCGTGTTCCCGAATCCCTGGCCATTTCACTCATCTGTTCTGCAGAGATGCTGTTTGTGGCGGGGGGGGGCGGTATTGCCCGAGCCCCTCTCCCCCAGCTCCAGTCTGGTTCTGTGCTGAGTCTCTGGTACACGTGTGACGCTGCTAGGTTGTCAAGGCAACTTTGACACGCATCCTTTTACTTCACTCCCATGATGACCCCATGACCTTCGCGGGGCAGGCAGCACACTTTCGTTTTACAGAGTGGGGGATGGAGACTGCAAGCTCAGTATTTGGAGTCACGTAGGAAGCAGGTGCAGAGATGGGACCAGGACTCCAGCACTCTCGCCTCTGCCCTGAGCTGCCATTGTCAGGACGGCCTGGGCTCCAGGCTGGGGTGCGGGCCTCTGGACAGGGAGCAACAGCCACTGCACCTCAGCAAGAAACCCGTGCACCCCCTCCACCTGTTGGTCGTGACTGTTATGACATGTCATCGTTGATGGCAGGCTCCTGACGCGGGACTGGGCTGTGCAGTCGGGTACGGAACCCCGCAGCCTCCTGCCTAGCCCAGGCCCTGCAGGGCACAGAGTCCCCGTGAGTGGTCATTAAATGAGTGAATGATGAGTGACTCTGGCCCTCGCAAATGACGGCAACGATGGGAGCTGGTGACATGTGCTAGGTGTCAGACCCTGGGCACTGCAGGTCCTGGAGAAAAGGTTCTTTACCAATGAAAATTAAAGCAAAACCCACTCAAAATGGGCTCCGGGGCCGACACATTCTCAGCCGGAGTCCCATTCTGAATTAAGACGGCACTGCTCTGTGTTGACCGAGAGCATCAGTTGTAAGCAGGCCGGGCCGCTTCGGCCTCTGCTGCCCTCTGTCCGTCCCCCATGCCTTCGGTCTTGCAGATGTCCTTCGTGCCAGATTCCCAGGCCTGTGGACTCTGTGGCAAGAGTGAAGGATATGTGGCCGTTACCCCTCCTGAGTCCTTCGGAGCCGGTGCTCCCTGGTGCCGGAAACCGGGGGCCCCTCCACCTGCAGAGCTGCGGCTGGAGCTGCTGGCCTCCCCTCTCCATACCTGCCCCCGAGGTTGCTGCCCCCCGCCCATCCCGTCCCGGAGCCGTGCTGCCCTCAAGGCCCAGGGCCGCCAGGAGGGTAACCTCACCCTCGTCGCTGTAACTACAGATGCCATTATTACTCACGCAGACGGCTCACCCTTGTTTAACAACATATTAAACCATTAGTCTCCGTGCCAGTGGGTTCAGCTAGTTCACGGTGGCAAAAGCTGATCATTAAATCCCCTTTTCCCTGCTTAATCTCTTTTAAATTGGTTGCTTTTTAATTTCATCAAGTGTCCTCTTTCTCAACCATTCTGTCACCCGCCCGGTGCAGCAGTGCTGGCCCATTCCCAGATGAGGGGGGCCGGGCCCTCTGCATCTTCCCGAGGGGTGGGAGTTTCCGTGACTGCAGGGTCCCCAGGGCAGAGCCTACACAGGACCCTCTTCCTGCAGAATGGGCCCCCGCTCCAGATGCCATGAACAGGTGATCTGTCCTGCTTCCGTTGTGCTCACCTCTGGCTCACTCCTGAGGCAGAAGCTTCCGGTCTTGAAACCTTTGCTTCATCAAGAACCTGGGTCCCCTGCAGGTAAAAATAAAAATCTTGTGTTTTCTCAGCAGGAAATTCAAATATTTATAAAAATGGATAGTGTGTTATGTACATTGCTTGCAGTAACTTCGCATGTCGTTAAGGCTGTAATGGAGTCTGGAGAATTCGTATTGCTGGGCCGGTCAGAAATGCTTGCGGTGGGCGAGGAAGGAAGGCGGGGGATGCTGAGGGTCCACCGTGACTCCGAGCAGCCCTGTGGGCCAAGGGAGAGGAAGTTCCAGCTCTTGAGGTCCCAGGGCTCAGGGCATGGGGATGGAGAGGCTTAGAGGTGTAGGGACTTTCTGAAAATATGGAGACAGAATGGATATGTGAGACAGAAGTGCCATTAGCAGGATGACCACGGGGCCAGAGAGACTGGGGTGCAAATGAAAAGTCTGCCACGGTTAGCTTGGAGGCTTTTACTCCTCCGGGAAATGGGGAAACAGTCATGGAGTTCCTTCCGCTGCAGGGCTGCTAGGAGGGGTCGGGGGGCAATGAGCGTCATGCACCTAGTGCGGAGCCTGGTACATTGCAGCGCTGATGGCTGACGTCCACGCCAGGCATGAGTCTAGACCGGACAGGTCTTACCTTGTGTCTTGGGTCAGGATCCATGCTGCAGAGCCTTGTAAAAGTGATCTAAGCCAGAGCGCTCCCAGGAGCAGGGGCGTGAGGGAAGGTGCTAGGGCAGAGGAAGGGTACTTGCCCTTGCCGTGCAAGGCTGGGGCCTTGGAGACAAGCTTGAGCCTGGTCCCACGGGGAGCCCGGAGCAAAGTCTGCTTCACCTTGGCCCTGGCTGCTCCCTGGAGCCGGGGATGAAAACTCCAGGAGAGGCAGGTCCCTCTTGGTGGAGGGCAGTTCACTGAGGAAGTCAGCAGCCAGCACCCTCAGCGTCTGGGGGACAGAGGTACAGGTACAGTGAATGGGATCTGGGAGGGGCCCCCGTGGCACCCACCACAGTCCACCAGTCCATCCAGTACAATCCATACGCCACCCAGGTGTCTCTGGGATTCAGGTTGGGTAGTTTCTAGGGAAACCTGCGAGGCGGGGGAGCTGGCAGAACAAAGTATGGCTGTTCCTGGGGCTGGACTTAATCCTCAGGTCTCCCTTCCCACCAGCCATCCTGGATTCCCCCCAACTCCCCCTGTCCCAAGGGCCGGTCTAGGAGGCCTGCCTGGAAGGGTGACCCAGACTCTCATCCCCGAGACCCTGGTTACTGTGCCTCTGGCACAGTCGGGGCTTGCAGTACCCACTCATTACCCAGTCGAGGCTCCAGGGAGTCACCTGAATGCCAACCATATGGCCCCTGCCCCCATTACACAGTGGCCCCACCTCGTCACCTCACCTAGGTCATCCTTCTCTGTTAGCTGTCTTCTGGGCCTGCTGGTCTACTGGTAAGAAGAGTCAAAACTAAAGAGGTGGCAGCCATAGCTTTAAGTCTAAGGGGACTCTGTCCCATTAGGTAGGACCAAGAGGTAGACGTGTCCCCTCCCTGGGACCCAGGGGGTCTAGACCCTAAGAGCCTCAATGGTGAAGGAAAAAAGCACAGACCCCCTGAATGTGGGAGTGGTGAATCTGTCCACTCGTTACCTTTACTCCTTGGTACCCAGGCCCGTGAATCTCACCTACTGACTTTAAAGCACCGTATCCTGGCCGCTGGTGCCTGGCAGCTCCCTAAGGGACGGTGTCCTGTCCTCTCGGGACGTCACCTCCATGCTGGTGTCTCAGCCACACTCCCGACGGGCTGGCAGATTCCGGGTGGCATGGTATGTTTTAGGACCAGTGGATCTGTAGCCTTGTACCTAATGCTTTCTCCCTCTTTGACGTAAAATGGGTCCCTTGGTCGGAGACCGTGTTGTGGGGAGTTCCGGCTGAGAGGTCAGACTTCCTGGGAGCTGCCTCGCATGGCATCTTTAGCCTTACTGTGTGACCCTAGACATAGCCCTGCTATTAACAAAACTAACGTTTAAAACTTCACCAGTGTCCCCACTGATGTGCTTTGTCTTTTCTGGGATCCAATTCCAGATCCCATGTTGCATTCAATTGTTATGTCTCCTTAGTCTCTTTCCATGTGTGACAGTTTCTCTGTCCTGTCTTCCCCGACCTTGATACTTTGAAGAGTACTAGTCAGGTTATTTTGTACAATGTCTCTCAGTTGGGTTTGTCTGATGTTTTCTCCTGATTAGATTGAGCTTCTGTGTTGGCAAGAAGGCTATGGAGGTGATGCTGAGCCCTCCTGAGCACATCATTTTGAGGGATACGTGATCCTGGTGTCTTATTACTGTGGCGTTCATCTCTTTCGCTTGACCAGGGTGATGCCCGCCAGGTTTCTCCATTTAAAATTATCATTTTTTTCCCTTTATAGTTAATGAACGTGTTGGAGGAATGTACTTTGAGACTATGCAAAAATCCTGTTTCTTCTCAAACTTTAGCCCACCTGTTTTAAGATAGATGGTTGCAGTTGTTACGCTGTTTCATAGACCCTTCCTGACTTCTTTCTGCAGTGCTCCTGTTGGGAGTGGAATTGGGGTGCCCTGTGCAGGGGGAGGCAGCTACCTCTCTGCTTGCACTGGCAGGGAGTGCCCTGCCACCCCTGCAGAGCCTTTGCTTCCTGAGTCCTCTTGTCATCCCCTCACCTGCTAAGTTACACTCCATCTCCCGTTTCTCTTGCTCTTCTCCCTCTTTCCTTCATCTGCTTGTTGAATTATTTGTGGTCCAAAGACTTCATGCTAGAGATGCAGCCAGCTCAGAACTCTGCATTCTAAAGGCATGTGGTAAACCCAGAGGACTTGGGAGACCAGTGGTCCCATCCCTGTATTTCCCTGATGAGGAAATAGACCCCGATCCGGGAAGAGGAGCAGGTGGGTCTGGGTTTCCTGACCCGTGAACACCTTCCCCATGGTGCTCCATTCCTCCAGGCTGGTCAGACGGAGATGCCTTCCAGGCCCTCAAGAGGGGGCTGCTCCCTGTCACCCAGCTCCTCCTCGTCGGAGGTGAAGTCTTTCCATTCGGTCTGGAGCTTCTCGACCTCTGTCCTGGGCAAAAGGGGCTGCTGTCTGCCTGGCTGGAAACTGGGGGCCCCACGCCCCTCTGTAGGGAAGGCTTCTCCCTGCTCTGACTTGCAGCATTGGAATAGGGACCTTTGTGAGAGCCTAGAATATCCCCTGAGCTCTCTAGACTGGAACAGTGGGTCCTCCTCTTGCCTTTTCCTGGTGGGGGGAGTTGGGGTGCTCACTTCCATACTAGTTTTTATCCTCATCTTTGGTTACCTTCAGCTCTGAGTGAATTGTTATGTGTAAGTCACTGCTTTTCGCAGACGGTGTTTTCATTTAATCCTTAAACCCTATGAGATGGGCATGATTCTCCTGCTTTACAGGTGAGGGAAACTGAGGCTCGAGTGGGTTAAGTAGCTTACTCCAGATCACATAAATAGTAAGTTTAATGACCATTCCCACAGCTGTTTGGGTTTGTCTTCATAATTAAATAGACTCAGTGCTATACAGGTTCTTATCCTTCATTCCCTTTTCATTTTGAACTGTCTCTTCATTGGCCGGAAGTTATCATCTGGCAGTCTTCAAAACAGGCTCACGTGCGTTGTCATCCCTGCACTCTCCAACAGCGAGAATGTCAGCCTCTTGCCTTCACACCTGAGCAATGCCCTAACAGGATGAGATGCTCTCGGGTCACCCTTGGAGTTAGCCTCTGTGGCGTCTGTCCGTTGTCCTCTGACCGTAAGTGTTGCTCTGAGCAAGTCTGAGGTCAGCTGGCGTTCTCCCTTTTGTAGGTGACTTGTTAGGTCTGCCTGGATGTTTGCTGACTTCGGTCTTGATTTTCTGAGCTCAATACCTAAGCCAAGAAGTGCCTTTGTGTCCGCTGCTCTGTATCTGTGTCTCATGGAACCGTGTGGCGTGCTCTTTTCTAGATTTTCCTGATTCATTTCAGGAGCGTCGTTTAAGAAAAAGACGAATACCTTGTGTGTATTCCACCTGTCCCTACTTCCCGTTCTCCAGCTTTCTGATGTTGGCTCACCTTTGCTGTTTCTACGTGACTTTTCTCTCCTCCGGTCGCTTTAATAATGGAAGCCTTTCTCCTGTGCCATCACAGAGACTCACCCAGGGACCCATTGCTAGCAGTTGGCAGCCCAGAACTGGGATCCTTTCGTCGGTATAATTAATTAGATTCTCTGCTGCGTCTGCTCTGCTTCTTGGAATTTCTACATTCATTTATTGGTTCTGCAAAAGTGTGTTGTGGTTCTCAACTGTATAAATTACCCTTCGTGTCACTTCTTGGTTTTATCATCTAATCTTTTAGTTCTTGTCTTAGTGAAATTCATGTTCTTGGGTTGTTCTAGAACATGAAGCATGTTTGGGTAATTTCTTTCTGTTCCTTAGGTCATGTTTTCTTTCACACTGGGCTTTCTACTTTGTATGTATATGTGGTGGTGGGTTTTTTTTATTATTATTGTTTTATGCTATGCTATGCTCCCTTTCTTTGTTTTTGTTTTCTTCTCCCCATCAACATGAATGCATCATGGCCATGCCATTGGTCTTCATCTTGCTTGACCTCCTGGCCCTGATTTAGGGCAGGGTGTTTCCTGACCGCTTTCCTAGCATATCTGAGCCCGTTCATATCCCTCCACAAGGCGTATTTCCTGCAGCCTGAGCGTGTTGGCCAGGGGAGGGTGGAGAGGCAGAGCTGGTCTGGGGCTGTGAGCCATCTGCATTAGGACACCCGGCCTCTGCCAGGTGCCAGAATCCACAGGGAAAACCCACGCTCCTACCTAAGGCATATGCAGCTTGGGGTGGGAAGACCCAGTAAGCAGGTAATTATAGTAAGTGCCGTGACACGAGGAGGACATTTTTAGATTGCTGGGGTCAGGTTCTCTCAAGTTCCTTCAAGCGCAGGTGGTGGCAGTTTAAGATTAAAGATGCCCGTAAGGACACCAGTGTGCAGGGACCAGGATCGAGCCAGATGAGGCCGGAAGTCGAGCAAAGGACTTGCAGCCCGTGGTAAGGGATGGAACCCAGATGTATTTTAGAAGAGTCACTCCAGCAGCACTGTGAAAAATTAAATGCACGTCTAAAGACTTCAGTCCCCAGAGCATATCTTTTGGGCAGCTCTGCAAAGAGGTCAAGGAAATATATCTTGTACTCAGGGCTGAGGCACCAAGGAATAGAAGAGTTCCTGAAACTGGCTGACATCCCCACCCTTCTTATCCTTGCCCCATTTCACACACCCTCAGCTTCTGGGCAACAGCTGAAAGACACCCCACTTTCTCTCCCGGGGCCGTTTCCTCATGGACCTCTGGAGATGGTTTCTAGGGCTGCCCAGATGGCAGCCGGGGCTGGGGGCCGTACATCTGGATAATGTATCTCAAGGTTGTTGTCTTCTTACAGCACAGGGCAGGGACCAATTACGGGGTCCCTCTGCACAGCATGCCTCATTACTGTGCTCAGCATGAAATGGGCAGAGCCTGGCAGAGCCGGGGAACTGGCTTCCGCCCCCTACAGGGTAGCCAGGAAGGGAGGAAGGAGGGCATCATTGATGTCTTCCCTTTCAGGCAGGTTTGCCCACGTGAGCTCATCTTTTCAGGGAGGCACCCAATCCTCCACACTGGACCTGACAGCCAGGTGCCTCCTGGGGCTCCAAGGTAGCGCTGGGTCTTGGATGCTGTGAGCAGAAATTTGCATGTATGTGTACAAGGACATTTCTCCGGGGAGAGGGCCCATGGCTTCCATCACATTGGGAAGGGGGCTGTGTCTCGTCAGAATCACTGAGAACACTTTCTCTCTCTCACCCCTACATCTGATGGCTGGGGGAACTAATCCGAGACCCCGAGAGCAGAAGTGATTTACCCAAGGACACGAGGTGCGGTGGCAGAGGCAGATGGACAAGCCGGATCTCCTGGCTCCCTCCAGGACACTCCTCACTGCCTCCTGGTGAGATCGCTTCCTGCCCTGCAGACACACAGTGTTTTCTTCACTTTACTAACACATAAACATGTAGCTGCGATGTATTGAGTGCTTGCTGTATGCACAGCACAGTGCTCAGGATTTCACTTACGGTATTCCATTCGTTCATAAACCAGCATCATGGTTTCACAGAGTGGGCCGCTGTGGAGTTCTCCGTTGCCAGGGAGAGGTTAAATCCTTGCCCAAGTTCGCAGAGATAAAAAGTAGAGGAGAGAGATGGCAAAGCCAGCCCTACTGGGCATCTACTCTTCCCATCCCCCACTCACCACCCCCCCCCATATGTATTCCCATCCCTGCAGGCCCAAGCCAGGACTTGCATGCTTCCCAAAGTGTTCTGACAGGCCCAGCCCTTGCTGCCTTCCCTCCTCTGGACAGATGGGGCCGTGACAAGCCCTTTGTAGACAGATGGCCCTGATTCCCCGGCCAGTCCTGCTCCTTCCTTGCTGGCTGCCCTTGGGCGTATCTCCTTCTCCTCTTCTCACCTCTGCTTGTATATGACATGGGAATCATGGTAGTCAAATCCTGGGGCTCTCAATGAGATAATTCGTGTCCATGGAGTAATTTATTCAACAAATATTTGAGAACCTGCCATGTGCCAGGAACTGTGCAGGTTACCAGTGGTGAATGAGAAGGCATGGTTCCGACTCAGGACTGTGATGGCCTGGGCAGACAGGCAGACAGGAAAGAGATACTTAGAGTTGGCTGGTGCAGGCTGGGGCGTCCAGATGCCTTGAAGGAGAGGTACAAGAGTCTAGGAGAGTATAAGCAGAGACTGATTCAACCTGACGTCCATGGAAGGCCTCTTTAAAGAGGCAGCACTTGGTTTGAGACTGATGGATGAGTAGGAGTGGGTCAGATGAAGACTGTTCCAGGCAGAGAGCCCAACAGGCATGGAGGCCCTTTCGCTAAGGCTGCCGTAGCAAAATGCCATGCTCTGGGGTGGGGCTTAAACAACAGAAATTCCTCTTCTTGAAGTTCTGGAGGCCTGGACCCAGATCAAAGTTGTGGCAGTGACATTTTCCTGTGAGGCCTCTCTCCTTGGCTTGCCACCTTCCCTCTGTGTCCTCACATGGTCTTTTCTCTGTGTGAGGACACCCCTGGATGTCTACCTCTTTTCATGACGACACCAGTCATGGGGGATCAGGGCTCCACTCTGATGGCTATTTTAACCTAATGACCTCTTTGAAGGCCCTATCTCCAAACAGTTACACGAATTAGCCCCCCCCCGAGATGACCTCATTTAACCCTCTTTAAAGGTACTATCTCCAGATACGGTCATATTCTGAGGTCCTGGAGACCTCAACAGATGAATCTTGGTGGGGGAGAGACAACTCAGCCCATAACAGATGGGGAAGAGCTGGACTTGTTTTAGCAGCTGAAGAGGCAAGTGTGGCTGGAGTATAATGACCAAAGGGGAAGGGAGAGTGGGATGAGGCTGGAGACTTGGCAGGCCCTGGGGTCGGGAGGGTGGGGAGCCACGGCAGACTGGGAACAGTATTCTGAGGGCAGCGGGAGCCACTGGAGAGGTTTGGAGCTAGAATGGGAGACAGAGGATAAAGTGTGATTTTAAAAAGGTGACTCTGGAAAATGGGTGGTTGGGGCCAAGAGTAGAAATGCAGAGTTGGGGCTTCTTGCAGTCAGTGGTGGCTGGGCATGGCTGTAGAGCTAGGGGAGGGCAGGGGGATGGATGGAGACCCATTTTAAGACGCGGTGATGGGTTAGATATGGGGGAGGGGCGGTTCAGGTGATCAGGCTGAAGGCAAAGGTGAGAAAGAAACAAGCATCCGAAAGAAAGACTGTCAGATTCCTCTTCGAGCCACTGCACAGACAGTGGCACCATTCCTCCTGCCGGAAGGACAGAGGGAGGTGCAGGTTGGGACGGGAAGATCGAGCATTCCATTTGGAACCTACTCGGGGTGAAACACCCAAGTGGGCATGTCAGGTAGGCCTTTGTTTACTGCAGAGGTGGAGCTCAGCAAGGAGATCTGGGCTGGAAAGCTCTAGGGGGAATTAGCCACCTAGGGGGGAGGAGCTAGAGGCACTGGAGTAGAAGAAAGTCGCCTGGTAAGCAGGCAAGGACTCCGGATTCAATCCATGAGAATTCCAATGTTGCAAAGCCAGGGAGGGGAGGAAGCCAGCAAAGGCAATGGAGAAGGGAGGAAGAGCCCAGGGAAGCCAGGAGACATTGGCTGGTAGGCACCCCGTCCCTGTGGATCTGTTTCTTGGCTGCTCTCTCCTTCTTACTGAATTTTGTCTCTTATTTCTGAGTATCTATTGGCCCTTTCCCTCAGGTGACAGAACTCAAGAAATGAGTGAATGAATGAACGCACACATGAGCAGAGCGAAGGAAGAAGTGTAGCTCTTATGGGTGGGCCTTGGTGGGTGGGGGGATGTGGAACTACCCACCTCTCCCTCCTACAGCCCCGGGCATTGATTCTGTGCAGGGGGCTAGGCTGGGTGTGAGTTCCCTGGAAACCTATGGCCCTGTAGAGCGGAGGGCGGAGGGCTCTCTGGGGAGCCACGGCTCATGCTTGTCAGGAATCCTGGCCTGAGCAGGACTGAGCCAGTCCCCTTGGCTGCGTACAGGGAGCCGCCTTCCCCAGCAGGTCGCCGGAGTCCCTGTCGCCTTTCCTCCCCAAGCAGTGTCGACTGCACTGTAATCACACAATTATGATGCCATTAAAATGTCACATTTGGAGAAATCCATATAAACAAAGCATTAACAACCCCTTGAAAATTGCAGTCTTTACCACTAATGACCTACTTTCTCTACGCACCGCACCCTCCCGCCACCCCCACTCGGCTGCCGCTTTCCCCAGCCTCGTTTTCAGAGGCACACGAGAAGGTACGGCCTGTCGTCTCTGCTGCCTGGAAAACCTTGATGTCTAATGTGCTGGGAGAAGCTCTGTGACAGGGCCAAAGGCAGCCAGGGCAGGGAGCCCAGCATGGAGCCACTTAGCAAATGAGACCAGAGGAGGCCACACCCAGGCAGGGCGAGGGTCCCGCTGGAAGGGCCCTCAGAGAGAAGCTGGCCCTTGGGAAACTGAAGAAAGCAGATGGTGTTGAAAAATCTGACAGGTGGTTTCATGCCTTGGCTTGGACCTCCCCTCCCCTCCCCATCCTGGGGAGTGGATCTGGAACCGGACAGGTAGTGGTCACACTGACAGCATAGCACGACAGAGGAGGAATGTGTCCTGCTCAGGGGCTGGGGGCCAGAGGTCTCTCGGTCCCTGCTGCCGTGAGTCCAGGAGGAGCTGTAGGTGTGCTGGGCAGAGAGACCCAGGCCAAGAGAGCCTTGATGGTTTTGACTTCGTTTCCCAGAAGAGTGCTCTGGGAAATTTCAGATACTGAATTTTCTTTGTCACCAGAATCTAATTTTAATGCGTGAAGAAAATGGATTACTTAAAGGAGTGGTATATATGAGTGCTCTTATAAAGTGAAACATAAACCAGAACAGCTCTGACAAGTAATTAATCCCTTCCAATGTATCCGAATTGCAAATCTGGATTCCCATAGAGTCCCGGATGTGATTAAAACAAGAGGATGTCTGATTCTGAAAAAGCGAAGAGGAGGCCATTGTGGATTAAAAGAAGTTGAGGGGCGCCTGGGTGGCACAGCGGTTAAGTGTCTGCCTTCAGCTCAGGGCGTGATCCCGGTGTTCTGGGATCGAGCCCCCACATCAGGCTCCTCCGCTGGGAGCCTGCTTCTTCCTCTCCCACTCCCCCTGCTTGTGTTCCCTCTCTCGCTGGCTGTCTCTCTCTGTCTAATAAATAAATAAAATCTTAAAAAAAAAAAAAAGAATCACCATGGGGGTGTTTAAAAAAAATTTAAAAAAAATAAAAGAAGTTGAGTTAGCATGTAGGAGGTGTTTTAAATAGCGCTCTGGCACCTTCCACCCCCTCACAGTTCAGGGCTCACCTGCAGAAGGGATCAGGCTCCAGGCACTCTGACGAAGGGATGAGAATGGTTGGTGACCAGCATGTTGTCTGGGGGAGCAATTATTGGTGCTTCCTAAAGTGAGGAAAATGGGGTCTTGTTTACAAGCAAGGGCGTTCTAAACCCCCTTTTCATAGTTCCTGTGACATGGCGTGGACCCCGATCCCACTGTGTCATAAAGACGGTCAGTATGTAGGACAGGCTCAGGGGCATCTCTGTTTTTCAGCCCACTGTGATGATCACTTGCTGTGTTGCCTGCAGCACTCAATTTGCCCTTGGCCGAGGCAGGCCTCCCATCCTCACCCAGATTCAGCAGGCAAGCCGTCTGGGTACTCTGGGTCTGCTTTGGACATAAAAGGAGCCCCTCTCATGAAAGCCAGCCAGCAGCCCCCCATGGGGTCCTGCCAGATAAAGTCATTTCAAAGTCACTCGCTCCAATCCTGCACCTACATATTCAGCAGCTGACCTAGTTTTGAGGGAGCCAGAGGGTATCTGGATGTCACCTTATTTACAGAGCAGATAGAAAATGCGCTAAGCTCTGGGTCTTCGCTGCACACGGCATCTGGGGAGATCTAGCCTGCACATCGGAGGCGTGGAAGAGAAGGGAACAAATTCTCCTCGCCGAGAGCTTGAGGCTTCTTGCTAATGTCACCTTTGGGGAATGAATGACAGGGCTTAGGGGACACTTGCATCTGAAACTTCTTTTCTAGCCAGAATCCAGTTTTGCGTGCGGATTAGGAGAGGTGTTTCCAGGCTAACGTAGCAGAAAGTGTACGACTGATCTGGTGGAACCCCTCCTCCCTCCTCGTCCTTCTCCAGGCAGGTGCTGGGTTAGAAGCCACTCGCCAGGGACCCCCTGCCGTCGCAGGTCCCGCTTAAGGACCCAACAGAGCCCGCCTGTCTGGGCTTCATCCCAGGATCTCCATTTACTCCGCCAAGTCCCTTTAGACTCTCAAACCTCAGCTTCCCCTTCAGTAACGTTGGCTTCATAATCGCACCTGCTTCAGGTTTGTCCTGAGTGTGTGATGATTGCCCTTGTTAGGACAGAGCCTGGGGCACAGTAAACATTACAGACTATTAGCTGTGGGTCTTCTGAGCTGCGTCCGGTGTGAGAATTGATCACCTTTTCAAGTTAGCCCTTTTCCCTGGCTTCCCATAGCCATTTCCATCTTGATTTCTCCAAGGTCACCTTTGCCTGGGCAGAACCTAGAGGGAGATTTGGGGAAGCTGTAAACCTTGCTAAATACATTCCTTGTGAGCATAGCTGTAGGACCATTCCAGCCCTCAGAAGCCAAGTCCCAGGAGGCCCGGAGAAGACCCTCCTGGGCTGATGTGTCCAGTGGTAGAGATGGGCCCACAGTTGAGCAGAGAGCCCTTGTGTCCAGGTTCCTTGGCCTGATGGGAGACTTGGGGTCTCAAGCAGTCTCAGGCTTCTGACCTCACCCCTGAGATTCCCCAAGTCTCTCCCCAGAATCACCCACAGAGGTTCTGTGCTGGTCCCAATTCCCACCTCCACACCTGTTAAAAGGGGGTTAGCTCAGGGATCCTGCAAAGCTCCATTTATACCCTTCGAAGCCAGAGGGAACCCTGAACTATTACACTTCTTAAAATAGTTTACATATTATTTGCAGAGCCCTGAGCTCAAACCCATGTGTAAGATGGAACTTTTGGGTAGAGCCGCCCTGCCGAGTCCCAGGACACATCGGCGTTGGTAATGACCTCATGCTTGCATCCCAGCGGACAGCCAGCGATGCATACAGTCGGTTGCCTGTGGATGCTGCCAGAGACCCCATTTCTGCCACAGGGAAGGAAGATGCTAAACATAAATTGGTCGACTATAAATTGCTTTTTCTCTCCATTAGCATTCAGTCCCCCAAAGAAATACTAGTAACTGTAGCAGTGTTGACAATAATCATATGTTCCCTATGCATTATGTTTTGCCAAGCAGTTTTTCAGGCCGTATCTCATTTCTGAGATCCAATCTGGGCCTGTAGAATTGTGTGGGGTGAAAATTAGCCCTGCCCTCAGGATGGAGGGAAAAACTGACCATAAGCCTTTGAAAGGACGTGTGGAGCAGAGCCAGACTCAGGACCCAGCTTTTCCTGACTTGCGTTCTCTTCATGACATCAGAGGAACCATGAATAGGGATTACGGGGTCATCCCTGGAGCGGTGCTCCCCCTTCTCTGCCCGTCTCCACTTTCCACACACACACAGTCTGGGGCTGCAGTTGTGTCTGGTGAAATGGGGTTGAAATGTACAAGGGGCTCCTTGAAGGAGAAAAGTCAGAGAAGCTACCCTGTAGTGTGAGCACTGCTCCCTTCCTGTCATCCTTCCCTCCTTTGTCTTTCTTTACCCTTCTCCTTTTATTCCATTACTGCCCCAGGGTCACAGTTTGGTGGCCTTCAGGCCAAATGCAAACCTTGGGCATATTTTGCCTCACCCGAAAGGGAGATTTAAAGAGCGTTAAGTAGGCAGGTCTTGTACAAGGTATTCACTGGCATTTCTGTTCTCAGTGACCCTGAAGGCATGTTCCTTTGTGACCCCTGCTAGATTACCTCTGCTCAGTAGGGCCTCTTGACAATTGCTTGGCTCCAGAGCTGTTCCTTGAGGCAAAAGAGCTTTCTGATGATGCCTGGAGATACTTCCCAGCCCTGTTAGGGCAGGGGAGGGAAGAGGAGTCTGACTTTGGGGGAGAGATTTCTTCTGTCGCTGAGAAATGCAAATCTTGTTTGTAGCTCTTTATTCTTTCTTTCTAGAACTTGTTTCCCATAGGGTGAGGCCCTGACCTGGAGGCCCCATCTCAGTCCTGCGGGAAGCCACTGTGGGCCTGTTGAAAGATGGCCACAGCATCCCCCTTGCTGGCCCGCCCTCAGTCTGACGAGGTGACTGTGTGCCTGACTCACTGTCCACACCAGAGACAGTGTCGCATGTCCTGTTCTGTCCAGCTGGAGGCTCCCTTCCTGAGCCCACTTCCGGCTCTTCTCTCCCTAAGTCCAGATTACCTGTTCAGTCTCTCCTGGGCATGATTCCATCTCTTGGTGCATGTTCTCCTCCAGCATCAGCCGCCTGGTTGGGGGCAAATCCTGCCTGGGTCACTGTGGGTCCACCAAATCCTCTTCCTCCTGAGCCCGGGGTGGGGAACCTGGCTCTCTCCCCTCTTGATCTCTTGCTCTCTGGATTCCAGACCTGGAAGGGACGAGGCTTCTGGGGTTCCAGGGGTTGGCTTACTGCTCAGTCTTTGAACACAAGAGGATGCAGAAATGAATGCCGTGGGTAGGGCCAGCTCTTGCTCAGTGCTCATGCCTACCATCAATTGGGAAGGATTCTTTAAGCAAGCTGTAAGCTCTTTGAGATGCCTGTCCACATAAAGGAGCTCCGGGTTTAGTCTTTGGTGGTGGAATTTATAGGACTTTGGGCAGGAAGGGAGCAGACACATCCGCATGAGCGCTCGCGCACCCTGGCACCTGTGGGGGAGCCAGGCCCTCTTCCCCAGTCACGCAGACTTAAATTTCCCTGGTACCTCCCTCTCATGCTAATTAGTGAGCAAATTAATCTTCATATTAGGTCCCAATTGGTGAGTTTGTGTTTTTTCTATTCCAGAAACAAAAGCTGGGCTGCTGTCCATTCCATTAATCATATTATATTTCACAGTTGGAGTTTTTAGGCAATTATAATAATTATCAGAACTTCTCCTCTTCCAGAAAGCTCGAAGCCTCCCCCAAAGCCGTATTCGTGTGTAGTGTGCGGTTGGGATACAGAGGGTGTGCGTATGTGGGGGCAGTGGCAGGCAGGAGAGAGCTGGGTGGTGGTGGCTCTTGCTGTCAGAGCCTCAGTGACATTAACTGATGGAGAAAGAAGCCAGCATTAGAGAGGGTTCTATGCATGGCGTCCAGGCTGGCAGACCTCTCAGGGGCTCAGAGAGGCCGTAGCAAGCAGCTCCCAGCAGATCCATTTTGTAGGCACCTGACTCTAAGATGGGGGCGGCGGGTGAAAGGAAAGTAGGGAAGAGATGGAAGGAGCTAGAGTAAACTCATCCCTGCTGATTACATGCTACCTCGTTTGGTCCGAGAAATAGCCTTTTCCCCACCATGATATGTCTATTCCATCCTCCACATTCTTTAAGGAGTGACTTTTGTATAATTAATACTAACCATTAGACTACAGCATTAAAGGAGCAATTGCCTAATTCTGAGGAAAATTTAAATTTATTACCAGCACCCGAGATAAAATGAATACTGAAGAGAAGGAGAGAAAACCCTACAGAAGATAAATAGAAAGCCAAGTGGGATATTGGCTTGATCCTTCTCCAGTGCAGGGTAATTTGGCTTCTAGAGTGAGTTAGATCATAATAAATTAAATTTAGATTTCTGCACATCAGTTAAATAACTCCCAAGACAGAATTCCAGTGAGAGGAAGAGGTGATAATACATGGTGGAAATATTAAAATGAAGATCTTATCTAATAATCCATAATTGATGTGCTGTCCCTAGATGAGGGAAAAGGATTTTCCAGCTCTTTCCTTTGCCATGAGCCCAGGTGAGCGAGGGAAGGGCTGGGCAGCTCTTCGTTTGTTGGCGTTTGGCGGGGGGGCGGGGGGACATTCCTTTTCTAGTCCATTCACTCTGGGCAGGACTTACATAGAGATTGTGCTGTCCTCTTCACTCTCTGGACTGGCCCTTGGAAAATAAGGCCCATCCCCAGCTGGGTGGACATTAGAATAATACTGACGTGAGAAACTACTTCTGCATGTTTATGACTGTCCAGCAAGGGGGTAAAAAGTGGCCCTGGATAAATGAAGCTCCTGGCGATGTTGAAGGAATGTGAGCTTTGCAGCCGGAAGGCCTGGGTTAGAGTCTCAGTAGCGGACTCACTATCTCTGTGGTCTTAAGCAGGCTCCTTTGTTTCCTTGACCCTCAGTTTTCTCACCCATGAAATGGGAACAACACAACTGGCTTGCCTACCTCACAGGGGTAATACCAATGTAGCATTCCAGTGAAAAATCTTTGTAGATAATGGTAAACTTTCCTGTTTGGCCTGTTTGATATTGACTGTCAATCATTATTATACTTTTTCAGGTCCCAAAGTGATGCTCAGGTCTTTTTCAGTAAACTTTCATTCTTTGCTAGCTTTTCATTCCATATTTTAACCATTTTATCTATAGTTATGCTTTGTTTCATATCTATAAGTCCTGCATCTGAAGTCTTTGGAAGATCTAAATCTGTTGTTTATAGTTTCTACTAACTCTCACTTAGTGAGAGATTCCGTCTATGATCTCTTTTCTTGAAAACAGATTTATTTCACTTATTTTAGAAAGCGAGAGAGAGTGCAATGGGGAGGGGCAGAGGGAGAGGGAGAGAGAAACACAAGCAGACTCGTGCTGGGTATGGAGCCCAACACGGGACTCAATCTCACAACCCTGATATCAGGACCCTGAGATCAGACCTGAGCCAAAACCAAGAGTCAGCGCTCAACCAACTGAGCCACCCAGGTCCCCCTGATCTTTTTTTTTACTCTGATTTCCCCTTTCTGTGAGTTTTGTGGAAATCCTGAGGATCTAAATTGGAGATGCTTTTCTCCAAATAGGATTTACATTTGCTTCTGACAGGGGTCAGATTCTGGTTTAATATTAGAAGGAGACTTCTAGAAGTTTCAGGCCTTTGAAGCTTGGAGCAGGCTCCTTGGGACCTCTTTGTCCCTGGCTGGACCCAGGAGGAACGTCCACTGGACACTGGAATGTTATGCTGGCATGTCAAACATTGGATGGCTAGAGGAATTCTGTCATCTTTAAATAATAAGTTCTATCATTGTTTATAATTCTGACCTCCTGTGTGTTAGCCTGGCACCTTCCAACCTTCCTGCAGCAATCTGCCCTCGGAGTTGCACCCTTCCTGCCCTGGCTGGGGGGAGACTGGGTATCTAGGAGGGAGAGTGATGGACCGGTGGGGTGATGATGAAAGGGGTGCAGAGATCCTCTGAGGGGGGACATCCCTCTGCAGAGAAAGAATTTGGCTGACAAAAGTGATGGGAGTACACGTAGGGAAACACATAGGTAGTCTTTGAAGATGGTCCAAGGAAATGGCAGGGAGGCTCTGGGAAGCAGTGTCACCTCTTGGTCAGGAGCATGGGAGTGGAGTCGGGCTCCATGGGGTTCAAACCCCGGCTAGAGCTCCTACTACCTGTGTGATATTGGGCAAGTCACCTGATCTCTCTGTGCCTTGGTTTCCCCAGTTGTAAAATGGGAATGGTAAAATTAGCATCTGTGATTGTGCGGATTAGATGTAAATGTTTATGACCCGTGGTAGGTACCCCCAAAGTGTTAGTTGTTTTATCATAGGGTACATTTGAGGAGTTTTATTAAGGATCAGCACAGTTCAGAATAGGGTAGAACTTTCTTCAAGGGATAGAGATTTTCTCATTCTAATGGGCGGTGGAGGGGGGAGAAGAGACTTAGGGCAATGAGAGAACTAGAAGCCGGGTAGAAAAGAGAGAGAGAGAAACATTGAAATCATAGAGAGCCCCATATTCCGCTCTAACAACATTAGAGCCGAATAGTCAGTCTGAAAGAGAAATGAGAGGAACAAGCCAGTGGAGGTTGGAGGAAAGGGGACTTAGGGTGTCTCTTGAAAATGTGGTGGGAGGAAAGAAACAAAGCCACTTGGATGTGCTTCTGAGCATTCATTTTTGGTGCCCAGTTATTTAAGGCGGGCTTTGGCTGATGTAGTCAGATACATTCTGTTAAAAAAATGGTCTTAGTTTTCTGTGTGTGGCGTCACGCTCACGGTTGGAAATGCGCACGCTCTAGAGCGAGTAAGTCTGGTCAGAGTCAAGTGAGATCTTGCTTGGGGGCCATGGGTGGTGGTGGGGGCCACACAGGAGGGGGCAGAGCCCTGGGGTGGGACCTTGTGTGGGTTCCTGGGTGTGCGTTCTTGTTTGGGAGAGCAGTATCTCTTCCCGTAACAGGAAAGCCTGTGAAGGTGCACGTGCGTGTTCAGGCACTGTCCCGGGTGGTCACTGGAGCCAGGAAGGAAGGAATCTAAAGCATGGATACCATGTGCCTTCCTCTGGACCCTCAAAGCCAGAATATGGGGCCTTGTGAATTGAAGAGCTTGGAAGTCAACTCCAAATTAGTACTGAAAGTATTTGGGGGAATCTGGGGCCCTTCAGAAATCCTGGGAGGGCCATAGCCACTTTCATCTGGGGACCGGCAGGGAAAGAGTGGCTGGCCCTTCCCGTGGGCATGGCCCCCACCGAGCTCCTCTGTCCATTCGCTCTCAGCAGAGGACAGGCGCCTGACTGGTTTCTGTGGTAGAACAGACCGAGGTGTTGGGAGGTTCGGGAAGGATTCAGTCAGCAGTCCCTCCACTTTCTAGCCATCAAGCTTGGGCAAGGCAGCCGGCGAGCCTCTCGATGCCAATCCCTCCCTGTACAGATGGGGCTGTGTGTGCATTCTGTGGCAATATGTGTGAGCCACCTTATGAAACAGAAATTGCTATTCAGATGGTAGCGTTAGTATTTTAAGCACAGTGTCACTATTATTTAATACACCCAGATATTGTAGGAAAACCAAACTCCCAATACAGGGAGTTCCCCCAGTGGATCTCAGGGCAGCCAAGTGTGAACCCACTCTGTGCACGTGACCGTCGGAGGGAGCGGTCCCTCCAAGGAGGCTTTGACTGATTGTTGAGTTTTTCTCACCGGCCAGGCTGTTACTCTGGCTATGGGCTTTCTGGGGTCCAGAATCCCAGCTGAGTTCCCATGGCCCCCTCCCCAAGGAGGTGGATTCAACCACGGTTGCCAAGGATGCTTTGCTGCCCGTAGGGTGGTGATTGCTTAGCCGAGCAAACTACCCAGCCTTATGCCCTCTTGGCCCTGGGCCTGATCTGGTGTGAATAGAGAGCACAGGATGAAGCCAAGAGGTCTTTACCTGCCTTTTCTCCAGCCCCTCCCCAGGGCCTGTCCCTCCATCTGCTTCTCCAGCTGATGCCTGGAACCGTTCGTAAGTGCCCCAGCACCGTCGCAGTGCAGGTCTCCCTTCCCACCAGTCTCGATTCCTGAGCTCACCTCCCATCTAGGCTCCTTGCAGCAGTCTCTTCCGTCCACTTCGTCCTGCACGTGCGGCCAGAGGCCCTTCCACCTGAGCTGCTTCATACAGACCCAGCTGTGTTCCAGAGTTCTCTTTCACTCACTCGCTCTTTGCAGCCCACACTCTGGCCTCCCCATTCCTGAGCTAGCCGCCTTCTGAACACATTCTCCCTCCTCCAGGTCTTCCTGCCTTTTATCTGGGTTTTCACTACACATGTATTTCCTCTCCCATTTCTTCCTAAGCAAAGCAAACTCCCTGCTCATCTTTCAAGCACCAACTGATTTGACACTTCTTCCAGGCAGCCCTCCCCACTTCCCTCACTTCTCTGTTATAGGTGTTATAGGTGCCTTCATGCATGTCTCTCTGCAACCTTGCAACCCCCTCGAGGGCTGGGACCTTCCATCTCTGCATCTCCCCTCTGTAGCACAGAGCTTTATAGGAGCTCACCACTGACTGAGAGAATTGCAATGAATCTAATAGGGAATGACCCAGGGGGAGATGGTAGAGGGTCCCAGGATGTCAGGGTCACCCTGTGGTGATGTTCTAAGCACGGGTGACAGCTGTCAGGCTGTGACATTGAACAGCACAGGCTGGGGGTCTCACACCCCACCCCCTGTGTAGCAGCAGTATCCCAGGACGTTAATAAAATCAATTATTGGATAAAAATCGCTGGTTTCCAAAGCTTCGTTTTGTGCTATTATCAGGAGAATGCTGTTTCAAAAGGAGATAACAGAGAAAGAGAGAGAGCGGGCGAGACAGATCAATTACCAGATAAGATCGAGTGGTGCGTGAGATAAATGTGCACGCTGGCGAACCACCCCTTGGAGCCCTCTGTGGGTGGAGCTCCTGCCCTGCCATTTGCGGAGCCTGCCCTGGGCCTTCCTGTCTTGTTCCCCACATCCAGGAGGGCACCCCGGTTGGCGGAGGGAGGGGCGATACCCAGGCAGCTTTTCGTACGTGCACAGGGACTAGGGGTCAGTAACACAAAGTGAGCATCTCATCCTTGGGGACGTTGCTAGCCCTAGGGTCCCAGCCCTCACATTCTAGGGCAGAGCCTGGTCCGTAGATTCTTCCCAGAGACACAGAGTTCTTTTTGCTTTGATGAACCTGAAAGTTCATCAGAGGGGAGTGGCTCTCCCCGAGGGGTCTGCTGGGCAGGGGCCTTGGAGGGAAGCATCCAGCACGTGGAGGCTCTGAAGCCCACAAGCTCCGGCTGGCTGTGCAGAGTCTCTGCCTGGCTGCTGGGCTGGTGTGGGCGGGACACATGAGGCAGCCTGGCTCTGGGCAGGAGCCATCCCCTCCCTGTGCAAATCCCCTCGTGGTCTCTGCCGTGCGAATGCACTGGAGGGTCGGGGACACTGAGTTCAGCTTTGGGCTCGGCCATGGTCCCATCTGTGCAGACAAGCCCAGAACTTTGGTGAGAACTTGTCTTCCCAGCTCAGCACAGAATGTCTGGTGAGAATGAAACAAGACCGTGAATACAGAAGCTACCTTATACGTCCTAACGTACTGTCTCCACGTACGGTGAGGGTATTACTTTTTCCTGCATTGACGCATGTGAAAAATAATCACAGATTTAGGGGTGCCTGCGTGGCTCAGTCGCTTCAATGTCCGACTCTTGGTTTTGGCTCAGGTCATGATCTCAGGGATGGAGCCCTGTATCGGGCTCTGCCCTCAGCATGGAGTCTGCTCGAGATTCTTTCTCTCCCTCCCCCTCTGTCCCTCCCCTCCGCATGCTCTTTCTCTCTCAAATGAATAAGTAAATCTTAAAAAAAAAAAAATAATCACAGATTCCTGGGTTGAAGGAAGAAGGGGACACGCCGGCATCCATCTGGTGGGGAACACACTGTTATAGATGGATCGCCGACTTCCCATCTCTTCCTATGCAGAGGCGGGAACGACGGTCATACCGTCATTTTGTACCTGCTACGTGCCAGCTATGGTGCCGGCACTTTTCAGCCGGGTGTTCTCACATTACCTTGGCGAAGTGGCCTGTGGGCTCAGGCTACTGGAACCCAAGTCCCAGCCCTGCCGACTTCCTAGTGCTGGGATCCTGAGCACGGTGCTTTGCCCATGAAGGCTGTTTTCTCATCTGTGTCGTGGGGCTGTGAGCACTGCCCGCCTCCTGGAACTAGCACGGGGAGTGAGTGAAGGGTCTAGCACAGCGCCTCCTACATAGCGCTCAGTACATGGCAGCTGTCCTGCTTGCGTTGTTGTGTTTGTTGTCACTGTTGCTGAGATTTTATTAACCTCTTACCCCTAGCCCATCCTTGCGCTAAACTTGGCCGGGAAAAAGCTGTTCTCTGCCGTGGGGCAGCGACAGACAGAGAAGGCTGGAGGAGGGCTGGGAGCTCTTCTCATTGGCTTGCCGTTTGTGCTCCGCAGACTTTGGACGCTGACTGGGAAGACCAGTGGGACCAGTTTGATGAGCGGCAGTATCTGAATGCCAAGAAGTGGCGCGTCGGTGACGATCCCTATAAGCTGTACGCTTTCAACCAGCGGGAGAGCGAGCGGATCTCCAGCAGCCGGGCCGTCCCAGACACCCGCCATCTGAGGTACTTCTCTGTGCTCCCACTTGGTGCTCTCTTCTGTTCCCCGTGCTCATGACGGAGCAACGGCAGGCCAGGAGCTGGGGCAGGCAGGATGGTAGTTGATGCTGTCTGTGCTACTCACCGCTGTGAGCCGTCCCCGAGCACCTCCAGGGAGAACGTGGGAGGCCCCTTCACCTGCACCTTGCCCCCTCACGCGGTGGCCACCCTGAAATCACGGAGCACTAAAGAACCTGTATCCTGGGCTTGGTTTCCCTGGAAGATTCCCCTGGCCTGGCCTGGCGTGGCTTTCAGATGGGGGGAGGGCAGGCAGACCCCTGGGAAGTCAGGTTGGTGGCCTCTTCTGTCGCTGGGAGGGGTCGTGTCCTCCGACAGCCCAGGCACAGTTTGTTGTTCGAGATGTTGGGCTTCCTCACATGCCACCGCTGTCTGCTTCGGAGCGGCCCATTCACACAGCCTCCGTTCTGCCATCGCCGCCTGCCGCCAGGCCACCCCTTCCGGTGGGTTGCAGAGGTCTTGCCTGACACAATGCAGAAAGCTTTATTTCTAAGGGGAAAGAGCCTTTGTGAAGGCATGTTGCCTCATTACCAATCCTTCCTAGAGTCAAACAGCCCTTTGGCTCGTCTTGAGGCCTGAGTGAGCGGGTCCGTGTCAACCCCAGCTCCTCCGTGCTGGCCTCCCTGCCTACAACTGGGAGGCCCAGCTGTGCCAAAGGCCCACCGGGGCGTGTTTCTCTCTCCTGTGGGAAATTCACTTTTCCCCAGCTCCAAATAGCAGACTGGCGTGTTTGGGGGGAAGGGGCTTGAAGGCTTTGTTACATTGAGAGGCTGGAGGACTGGTAGTAGCTTCTTAGCTTTCTGTCTTTCTCTGGGGCTGTGGGTACCTGCTTGTGGACTCTGGGGTTTATGAGCAGGGTGGTAAGAATTGTCATGACTTATGACACTGGTCAATCTGGTGGTGCTTAAGTTGTCAGTCTGTGAAGGGGGCGGACTCAGTTTCCCCAACTAGGCTGTACAACTCAGAAACCTCGACTTACATAGCACGCATCCCATGGAGGGGCTTATGTTAATCACCACCATTTATGAAAGGAGCCAGAGCCCTGGTTTCCCCATAGAAATAATGCCAGGGCCATGAGCTATAAGGCTTCTGTGGCTTCAGAAGTCTTCAGAAGAAGACTCCAAGAGCCTGCAAACTGAACAGTCCCCTCAAGGTACCCACGAGACGCTTGTTAGCAGCAGGAAGTCCCCACAGCCAGAGATCTGGGGTACTGGCTGTACCTCGAACACTCCATGCTGCTGGCCTGAAATCTTCATGTCGGAAGTATTGTTATCAGAATTCCCCAGCACTTAACCTGGTCCTTGGCATCTGATAGAATATTCTTTAAAAATTGATAATTTGGGGGTTCCTGAGTGGCTTAGTCTGTTAAGCTTCTGCCTTAGATTCAGGTCATTATCCTGGAGATCCTGAGATCCAGCCCAGCCTTGGGCTCCCTGCTCAGCCGGGAGTCTGCTTCTCACTCTGCCCACACCACCCCACCCAACCCCCGGCTCGTGCTCTTTCTCTTAAATAAGTAAATACAATCTTTTAAAAAGAATTAGGTAATTTTATTTCCCTGAGCAGAGACTACAGGTAGGAGAATAGGGAGAACGCTGAGAAGCCCGCCTGGTCTCAGGCAGGTGGTGCCGCCCTTGTCCTGAGTCCAGATGGTGAGACCCTCCAGAAGGACGAAGGGTCGCCTCCCGGCCAGGAAACGAGCCTTCTCCCACCTGCAGAAGGGAGGCATGGAGTGGGGGATTCACTGAGCAGGCAGGTTCCAGGCGATACCCTGAGTGGGACGAATTTCTGTGATCACCCTCGTCTGTGATCTGAGAGGCAGAAATGAAAGTGGATGATGAGGGCCAGCCATATGTGCGCGTTGTGTAGGAGGCATTGAGACCATCCCCAAGGATCTGAGTTTTCCAGGTCCTGTTCGGGGCCTTCTCCGAGTGTGTTGTATCTGGTAGAAGGTGTGATCGCTGGCAGGGTGGCAAGAGGGGCAGAGAGGATTTAGATGGAATCTAAGACCCCCTTTGGGAAGACAAAGAGGAAAAGTCTATCAGCCATATGTCTGCCTCTGGGCACTAACCTTGCCCTGTGGGAGCTGGGATTGTGTGACTCAGAGAATTTCAGATCTGTGGCTCCTGGTCTGAAAGAGCAGGAAGAGGAGAGGATGGGGGATTGGGACTGAGGGCAGGCACGTGGGACCAGGCAGCCACGGCAGGACTGTTGAGCACGGACTGTGTGCAGAGCCCCAGGCTAGCGCCAACAGAGGCTAACAACCAGGTCAGCCACCTCCAGGCTGAGTGTGGTATGGGGCTGACCCTGTGCGCAGATCACTCTTATGCTATCGAGAGTTCCAGAGACTGCCAGCAAAGCCCACTGTGCTTCCCTCAGATGGGCCCCCCTGGAGGTTGACCTTCTGTCTACAGGATCTCCTCCTTCCAGCCCTCGCTTCCCAGGGAATCGGTGTCTGTGAGGTTAAAACCACCGGCTAAGTCCCTTAATCCTGTGATTCCAGGCTCCTGTATCCTGACTTCATCCTGATGTAATGCGTGGGGCCAGCCTGCCTGGGCTGACAGAGCCCTGGGGTCCTTCTTGGGACCTGCCTACCCCAGCTCTGACCAGCTGTGGCTGCTGGTGACCTATCTCCTGTTGTCCAGGGAGTCAGTCAGTGGCTGGCATTTGGGGCTGCATCATACTTTGCCGTGGGGGCTGTCCTGTGCATTGTAGGGTGTTGGGGAACGTCTGTGACCTCCACACACTAGATGCCAGTAGCCCCCCATGTTGTGGCATTGCCGGATGTCTCTGGAGGGGCAGAGTTGCAGTGAGAGCGAACCCCTGCTGTAGGGCCAGCCCCGCTCATTGTCTGAGTTCTCAAGACTGAAACGTCCACGTGCATTATCAGCCCCAGCAGCAGAACGAGGCCCTCCGCCCTCTAGGGGTCATCTTTGCTGGCACCTAGTACAGCACCTGGTGTGTGCCAGAATTTCAAGAAACATTTGTTGAACAAAGGAGAGGGAGGGGAAATCTGCAAAGACACTTGACTGCTTTCTCCCATCTGCCTCTGTGCAAAGAGGGGAAGAGGACCGAGAAGCAGCCCCCGGCCTCCTCTCCCTCCATCCCCGGGCGCTTTAGGGGAGGAGGCAGGAGAACAGAGTCCGTGAAAGGAGTTCTCATTACCAGGAAGAGAAGAGTGAAGAAACAGCATGGGGGAGTGGCCTGAGCTTATTAAATTTGCTTCCAATTTTCTTACCCCCGTAATTGGATTCTGATTTATAGGATGCGTGTGGACAAGTGCCCAAGACCAAACTATTAGCTGAGCATTAGAGCACACGCTGCTGGGAGGCCGGTGTCAGGGAGCATCGTTCAGGAATCCGAAGATGCCATGAGGCTGGAGGAGGCTGTGGGTGGGGGGAGGGAGACAGGGCTGTGGAAGTTTTTACCCGACAGACATCTGGGCTGGTGGAAAAACCAAACGCATTGGCAGTATGGAAGCCCTCCCAAGCATGTCGTGGCCCGGCACTGAGTGAAAGCAACCCCACAGAGGCCAGGGGCTTCATTTCCCCGTGTAGAATAGAACGTCACGTTGTTCTCTCGGTCCCCCGTGCCAGGGAGCCCAGGGTATTTTGTGGAGGGGTCCGGTTGACCTGGAGAGTGGAATGACCAAGGTGAGGAGGCAGACTTGGAACTCCCTGTTCCCATGCTTTATGGGGGGTGGGAAGTGAGTGATGTCCACGTTCAGGCTAGTTTGGAAAGTGAGTATCTGTGGTTTCAAATGGATCCCTGGCACATTCGCCCTTTAGGGTTGACAACCGAACCTTCTCACGCCCACCCATCCCTGACCTAACACGTGACATTTTCACAGTCTTGAGATGGAAAGCTGCTGTCATTGGCTTTTCGACACTTCTTGGCCGTGGCTCAGTTTCTTCATCCCTGATCCAGGGCCTGTGGAAGGCATGGGGACCAGGTGCCCAGCAGTGGCCTTCTGCAGGACCTTCTGCACGTCCTCTCTCGGCTTTGTTCTTTCATTGCATGGGACTAGATGGCCTTGAAGCTTCATCAGTGCAGAGTTGCTGTAGCTTACCCATCAGTGCACTCTTCTGTGGTCGGTCTTCTCATTCTAGATGTATCCACGTCCGTGTACTCAGCTCTCCCACCCGCCTCCGTGGGAATCTCATGGTTGCGCTGGCATCGGGCGAACCTAGTGCCACATTGTTCCCCGAGACCCACAATCCTGTGAACACAGACGTGAGCCTTAACTCCCAGGGCCCCGCCGAGGTCCGCTGGGGTCACGCGGATGAAGAAGTGGCCGTATCGGAATGGCGACTGTGCGCCGTAAGTAACTGTTTCAGTGGAAGGAAGGGACAGCGTCTAGCTGGGGTGAGTCTGAGAAGATTTCCCAGGCGAGTTCTCCAGTTTATCAAGCACTGACTGGTCCAACAAATAGTCCTCGTTTTCTGGTTGTCCGCCCCCACCACTGTCACCACATTTGGGTGACAACAGCTGGGCTTGCCATCATCCAAGGAGCACGTAAAACATCTGGCAGATGAGAAGCCATTCAACAGAGGCACACCCGTGGAGAAGGGAGGCAATATTTTGATAAAGCAAATGTATATTTTTGCTGTTGCCTAGCAATACTTATTATGGGGTTGCTGTGATTGCAGAGGAGCAGGTGGCAGGGTGGACCGCGCCCAGGAGCCACGAGCTGGAAGGCCTTATGGCTGGGAAGCCTCATTAGGTCACCTCCTCCTGGCCGGCTGGGTCTGATTGCTCCCCTCAGCCTGCTCTCCCAGTTTCTGTCCAGGGCAGTGCTAAATGGTTCAAACAGTGGGATACCCATCGCTTGCCTGGAGGGAAAATTCCACATTTCGATACATCTCACCAGGAAGACATTTTTCCTTTGCTCCTTTTCAACCTAGGAAATGAAGGGGCAGCAGCCCAGTCTGGGATCGCGTGTCTCCCTCCTTGTATTTACTCAGTTGGAATGGCTGCCGAAGATCATCATCATTTCTCTCCTTGTACTCGTCACTTAGCAGTAATAGGATAAAAATCTTTACGGCTGGAACGGCTACGCATAAAAAATGTTCATATTCCCTCAGAGTCAAGGCTATTCCACTAGCTTAGCACAGAGTTGGTGATTCCACATCTAGGCGGAGGGGAGGAGAGAGGAAACCCATCACAGACACTTAGCTTTTGCAAACATGCTCTCCCCATCTGCTACGTTCTGGTCCCTCCTGTGCACCATTTTTCAATACAGGAGTTTGTGAGCCTGTTGATAGTAGCCGTGAGTGAGCTTCACTCCAGAGCATCCCGGAGTCCCAGGGAGCCTTGGAAGGGGGCAGCAGAATGAGTTTCTGCACATCCTAGGAGTGCTCTGCGGAAGAGCTGGTCTGCTGCCCTGGGGGGCTATCTGAGTACCCGTGCAGGGCATAGGAGTGGGTTTTCATCAGCACAGGAGGGGAAGAGAAGCCACAGAGGCTGAGATGGGAGGGGCTTCTGAGCCAAGATTCCCTCCACTCCTGGTCCCCAGGGTCCTTGCATGCTACCCCTGTCCCTCCGCCACTGCCTGCTCTGTGAGTTTCAGGCAGATTTCCCAAAGAGGCAGCATCTCAGCCTTTGAAAGGGGACCAGTCAAGAAAATTGCCGATGAGAATTCATCTGAACGAACCTCCTTCACTCATGTTTTCTCACACCTTGTTTAAGCTCATTCCCACCAGCTTTGACATTGTACATAGCATTCATTCATTCATTTTCCCATTCTTTCATTCATTCATTCATCCACTTGACACGTTTATTGGGCACTAACCACATGCCAAGCTCTATGCTAGAAATTGGTCCCCACTCCCTGGGAGCTCATGGTCTATGGAGAAAATGCACATGGGACTGATTCCTGATGCTCAACTGTGGATTGCTCCAAGGCCATATTGTTGATTCTGGAGCTAATGCACAGACTTCCTGTCCTCGATTTCCAAGTACCCATCTCCCGCCCTGTCCTGGTTTTGGTGTCGCTATTTCTGTCTTGGCCATGGAGCAAACCATATGAATTAGGAGCTTTCCTGTAAAAAAGTCAAAACAGCATTAAGCTGGCCTACCCAGGAGAAGGCATTTACACTTGGATGGGAGGCTGAGGCTTTTTGAAGGAAATGGCATTTGAGCTGGAATTGGGGGCGACAGGTAGGATTTTAGCTGGTGGCAGGCATCCCAGATTGAAGGAACAGCATACACAAAGACAAGGAGGTGGGAGAGCCACATTGTTTTGCAGGAGTCAGTCCAATTTCCTTGGAGTGTGGGTGATGGAGGGGAGAATAATTCTGGATAGGAAACTTGGGGTCGTGTTGTAGCCAAGTCTTGAATTCAGGATAAGGAGCTTAGAGTCAGTTCAGTCAACATTGAAATGTTCGGACTTTCATCCTGTCATAGCCTCATCATCTCAGCGACCCTGGCAGATGTCCTCTGCAACGCATCCCTGGCCAGTCCTGGGTCAATGGAGCTCTGCCGAGGCAGGCGGGAGGCAGTGGGGAGTACCAAGGTAGGTCCGAGCGGAACTGTGCCAGGCGGCAGTGATGCACTCCCCACCCCCAAAGAAGGGTAGGCAATGTCCAAAACCAATCTTAGACTGAAGTGGGGCCAAGGGGATAGAGTGTGATGTGGGATCTTGGCTTTAGGGCACTGGCATCCTCTGGATGACATACTGAGTTTTATGCTGGGGAGTTTCTTCTGGGGTGAGGTGGGAGAGAAGCAAGAACTGGTCAGGAAGGAAAAGGAGCTGGTAGGGATCTGGAAAAGGAATCTGCCCTGTCTGACTGTTGGGTTTAGTACTGGGTATGAAGACTTGGGCAGAAGATCAAGACTAGCATATTCCTAGGTAAAGAGATCAGGCTGAGGGGTTAAGGGACGTGTCCAAGGTCACACAGCTAGTCAGTGCTCAAAATCAAGTTTTCAGATTCTAGGTCTATATGTATGTAAATATATATATGTATATATTCTGTCCCAAATAGGAAGCCCATATTATGTCCAAGTTCACGGAGTGTGTGTGTGTATGTGTATGTGTGTGTTTTACTGGTGCTTGTAGGGCAAGGAGAAGGGATGATGTGTGAGAATTCTGTTTCCCAATTCAGGTAGTTTGAGACTTCTGTTTGAGCTTTGCTTGGAGGCATGGATAGAACATATTTCAATTAGCTAACGGAGTCAGTAGTTTCTTGTGTTCTGTTGCCAAGGCCAAGAAAACCTGTGTGCCTTTGAAAGGCACTAAATGGCTCCAACTCTGGAGACACATTTCCCTCCCTCCCCCCAGGGCTTCCCGCCTTTATTATGTGTTGGCCGAGGAAGGAGATACGGAAGGAAATATGGAAAGACACAGAGAAGTGTGTTCAGGGCCCAGGATTGGGAAACTAATTTGGAATTAAGTATTTCCCCTGCAGAGTTATCCTGCAAATTATTGAGTCTTAGGTTATTAGGTGTCCACCTTAAAAATTAAACAACAAAGTTTGTTGAGCAGCAAATGAGTTTGTTCAGGAAGAGCAGAAAAATTGCAGTTTGGGACATACAAACCCTGGGGGGCCACAGGCAAGTCTGGAGACCCAAGGGGAGAGCATCATCCTGTAGGAGAAAGGAGGAAGTTGGAGGGGTCGTCCTGAACAAACGTGCATTGGAGGAAAATGAGAGTCTGAAGTGGTGACAGCTTCTCATCGGCTGCAGGTGAAGGCAACTTGCTGTTGCCGGGGTGGGAGGAAATCTTCCTTCTTCCTGACGGACTGTATATTGAATGAGGTTTCCTTTATTCATTTTCACGTCGGGATAGATCAGTAAACAAGCAGTCCAAACACGGGCTCTCATGGAGCTTAGATTCCCCAAGGAGGCAAATCTGCCGGCTAGATGACTGGGAACTCCTTACTGCCCTCCACAGGCCACCCGTCCCTTCTCACCAGAGGGCTACTCCCCCTGGGAAGAAAGTTCCCTTAGCTGGCCTTGAAAACAAGTCCTGGTTCATTCCCCCTTTGTTTAGCCCCCCCTTCTTCTTCCCTTTCTTCTCCTACCCATCTTCCTACTTCTTATGTTCCATAAATGAGTGAAACCGTATGATAATTGTCTTTCTCTGCTTGACTTATTTTGCTTAGCATTATCTCCTCCAGTCCCGTCCATGGAAACAAACTGAGGGCTTCAGAGGGGAGGGGGTGGGGGAATGGGATAGGCTGGTGATGGGTAGTAAGGAGGGCACATATTGCATGGTGCACTGGGTGTTATACGCAAGTAATGAATCATGGAACTTTACTTCAAAAACTAGGGATGTACTGTATGGTGACTAACATAATATAATAAAAAATATTATTTAAAAAAAAAGAAAGAAAACAAGCACTGGCCTATGCATTCAGGGCCAGTAACACCAAGGGAATGTGGCATCATTGCTCTCTCCTCTAAATTATCCTTTTTTCCCCATTGTTTTTGGGGTATAAACTTTTAAGAAAGCAGAAGGCTGAAGAGTAGACCCTGAACTTGCATTCTGCATTCTGGAGTGTTCTCTTTAGTGCTGTTGGGGGCACCAGGACAGCTGGAGTGCTCAGGGGAAGAGAAAGCATTGCTGAGTTTGGCTGTGGCTCTTGCCTCTAGTTCATGGGCTCTATTGAATCCTTCCACTTCGGTGGCTTTTGAAATATCCCTGCAAGACCAAAGTATTCCACAAGACCCAGAACTTCTCTTCATCTTAGGTAGATTTTGAATCAGAGTCCCACATACATACAGAAAAGCTGACACTTCATACATGTACCACTTGAAGAAATTTCCAGAGAGAGCACGCCCACATTCCTACATCAAGCACCTCCATCAAGGGAAAGACAACGCTCAGTTTGCCAGAACCACCCTTATGTCCCTGCCCCTACTCCCCACTGTGGGTAACACTGTCCCAACTTCAAACGCCATAGACTAGCATTGTTTGTTTTTGAATTTTACATAACTGGACTTACACAGTATGTGCTCTTGTATGTCTGGCTTCCCTCAAAATTATGCGTGTGAAATCGAGCCACGTTTTCCGAGGTGTATTGCATTTATTCTCACTGCTGTATAGTATTCCTTTGTATGAGTCTATCGCAATTTATGTATCTGTTCTACTGTTAATGCTCATGGGGGTTTTTCCATAGTGGGGCTCTTACGAACAGTGCTCCTGTGATCCATTTTGTACTTGGCTTTTGGTGAACACGCATTTCCACCCCACCAGCCGTGTACGTGTGTGAGAGTTCCAGTGGCTCGCCATCTTTGTGGTCAGTCACTGGCTGTTGTCTGTTTCACTTGAGCCTTGGAGAGGCTGCGTTGTAGTATCTTCCAGGGGTGAAGCTTTGCCTTTCCCCACCAATCAGTGAGGTGGAGCACCTTTCAGAAGTTCATGGGCCACTCCAGTCCCGAGTCAAGTGTTTCACACCTGCTCTCTCCCCCTTTCTAGGCCCTTTGCCCAAGAACCGAGCACAAAGCCTGACTCCTAGTCTGTCCTCAATAACCTGCTTCTCTTCTGAGTGTTTCTGACATTTTCTCCCGCAGCGTGGCGGTGTGCGGTAAAATGGGGGGAAGCCACTAGACGGAGCATGAGAAGCCGTGGGTCCTAAGATAGTGCCCAACCCTTCAGCTCTCAGGGTGTCTGTTTCCTCACGGGTAAGAAGAGAGAAGTAGCTCAGAGATGCTTATTAAGGTCACTTCCAGCCCTGTCTGCCAGTTGAAAATACTTGTGCTGGTAAGAATGTGCAGGAACTGACTTAGGGACTGAATCTGATTGGAGGCTATTTCCAGAAGCACGACTCCCTCCAGCTCTGCAGCACCTCCCCTCCCCCATGGCCCTGGATGAATCCTTCCCCTCACACACTTCTCCTCCTAAGGAGACTCGGGGGCCTGCAGGACCACGACAGCTGTCCTTTACTGCCGTCTTGTCCATTTCTTTGGGCCCTCATGCCTTCCCCTGGGCGAAGTCACCAGACCCTCTTCCTGGCTTGAGAGGCCAACATGATCTGCTTTGATACCATCTTTGCCCTTTAACAGCAAAGCTGTTTGCTCCTGGAGTTGACACATCACACGGATGGCAGCTTGACTGAAAACTGGTGACCTGCCCACGGTTTTCAGCGTAGAATAAGGATTGGAACATGTGAACTTTTCCCCTTTATAACGCAGAGCGCTGTCATGTTGGGTTACCATTATCGCCCCCAGCACTTCAGGGAACCATCGGCTGGTGTGACGGGCCACTCCTCTGCGCCTCTAATGCCAGAAAGAAACAGGGCTGGCAGAACGGGCCCGAGGACATCCTGAGTGGCTCGGGCACCTGGCACAATTCCTAAGTAAAAGCTGAACCTCGGCCATGCTCAGAATAAGAGTACCACACCCTGTGGCTCTAGGAGACTTCACAGAGTGTTGTCACATGCCCTTCTTAGCAGCCCTTGGGGGGAAGGGGTCACCGCCATCCAGCAGGGAAGGAAACGGAGTGCAGGCCCGTAGCTGGTTAAGTGAGTGGCAGGGCCAGGCCTCCTAGCCCTGGGAGCTTTAAGATCAGGCCTGTCTGCCGGTTGTCAGCTGCTCCTTGGGTGAGTTACTTTAACTCCCCAAGCCTCAGTTCCTCGTCTTGAAATGGGAGTAGTAATGGTAGCCAGGGTTGCCATCATGGGGAGGCGAAATAATCCATTTCGGATGCTGAGCACAGTCTTTAGCCCCCAGTCAGCGCGGTCTGCTAGCTGTGGCGGTGAGTCGTCGGACGGGTCTGAGCCCCAGGATACCCGTGAGCACCAGGCCCTGTGATCTGTCCACGGCTCGGCAGCAGGTCCGGGAGGCAGGACAGAGAGGGGGCCAGCCCTGAAGGAGCAAGGAGCTACGTGAATGAGTTTGGAGAGGTCCTGGCTCTGCGCCCGGTCCCCCACCTCTGAGCTGGGGTGTGCTGCAGGAACAGGGTGGTGCGGGGGCGGAGAGGGTGCGGGCAGAGAAGTTCTGCACAGAGCTTCCTGCCTCAGCCTCGGCTCCTGGCGCCGAAACACTTCACTTGCCTGAATGTCAAACTTAACTTTAAAAACCGGAGCGCAAAATAAGCAATGAGGCAATCGCGATGCCCGTCTGGTGAAATGTGTACTTTTAAAATAGTGGGGATAGAAGCCAAGGCCAGCAGAGGGAGTGATTTCAGGGCCGGGGGCCAGGAAGTAGAACTGTGTCTGACAGCAGATGAAAAGAGCAGAGGAGGTGACAGCTGTGGGCGGGCGGCTGTGGAAAGCCGGTGCTGGCCAGGGTGACAGACAGTGGGATGGAGTGACGCGAGCGGTGGGCCTGGGGGCGGCTGGAAAAGCAGCTGAAGAAGGCACGATGTGACAGAAGAGGGGGGACCTGTGGAGTCACGTAGCAGCCGGGGTTCCGTCTGGGCTAGCAAGGGCAGGATCGGCTAATGCCCCTCCGGTTGTCCTTGGTGAACCTGATGCAGTAGGAGGACCCCTGATATTTGACTGAAGCACGGGTGTCCGGACAGCTCTCACCTTCTGCCCCCATGTGACCCTCACCCTGACTGTGACGCCAGCCAGAACAGACGTCGTTCCGTCTACTCTCCTGCTTCCCTGCTATGCCACGTCTGCCCTGATTCATCATGTGGACACAACATTTTTTAGAAGATTTTATTAATTTATTAGCGAGAGAGAGAGAGCAGAGGGAGGGGCAGAGAGAGAGGGAATCTCCGGCAGATTCTGTGCTGAGCATGGAGCCCAATGCGGGGCTCCGTCCCATGACCCTGAGATGATGACCAGAACCGAAATCAAGAGTCAGGCATTCAACTGAGCCCCCCAGGCGCCCCAGGACACATCGTTTAGTCCTTCCCCCACATCTCACCAAGCCCGCCTGCACTTCTTCTCGAGACAGCAGGCACCCACTTGGCTCTCACCTGCCCCATCACAGGACAGGTCCCACTGTTGACCTTGGACCCAAGCCGAAACCTTTGAAGTCCGACTTGTCCACCCTCATTCTGTTGAGTCTGCCTCTTAGATAGCCCTTGGAGCCTGGCCTTGCCTGCCATCCTCAGTGGCTGTCCCCTCTCCCTGGAGTGACTGCAGCAGCCCCCACCGCCCTCCAGCATGGCTCTGGCCCCTTACCAGTCCGTCCTCCGCTCTTCCTCCACAGAGAGCTTTCCAAATGCAGGCACTTGGCTTCCCATTTGAAATCTTTCAAATGTCGTTGGCTCACTTCTTCCAGAAGGCAGGTCCACCCCAGCCAGTCAGAGCTGCGGCTGCCTGACTATGCTCAAGGCTTCGTGCCTCTTCACCTTGCTGCTCTGCCTGCGCAGGGCATGCCATCTTTCAGGAACCTGGGGCGGGCTGGGGAGGCTGTTCTCCAGGAAGGCGTCTCACCCCCTCAGGCTAAGTTCAGCTGTTCTCCAGGAAGGCGTCTCACCCCCTCAGGCTAAGTTCAGCCGCTCCTCCTTACTCCTGTGCTGACATGTGAGCACTCATTTCCCCAGGGGCACACATCAGTCTCCCCCCAAGACCTGGAGCAACCTAGGACAGGTGTTCCAACAGTGTGCTTGACACTCAGCCTCTCATCGCTACCCTCTGAGGGACTGTGGACCCAAAGGCACCTCACCGGCTTCACCATCAAACTCTCTACTGAAAACACGAGTGTTTGGGAGAACAGGTGTGGGAAAGAATCCTCAAAACAGAGGGTGAAAATCCAATCATGGGAAATTTAAAACCACTCTCACTCAACAAAGGATTCTCCATGTTAGCCCATAAATCCGGGACCATAAGCAGCCAATGTTTATTGATCAAACTATTCCCCTGGCACATGGTAGGCACCTTGTTTGTGTTCTCCCAGCTCAGCCTCCCAGCAGCCTTGCTGCGATTCCTGTTTAGAGATGAGGACATGGACTGCAGTTGGCTGACTAACTTGCCCTTAAGAACATAAAGAAGTAGAAAAGTGGGCTGTGCCCACGGAGAAGACAGCACGGCTTCGCAAACAGGGGAGTAAGTCCCATGAGATGTGTGGTGGTGGACGATGACATGGGTGGCACAAGGGTTGTAATTTAGGCAGCCCCAGATAGGAAGATGAGAGTGTGGGGGATGGGGAGGCGTGTGGAGGTTGTGCTGGAGGGAGGCGAGTGGACAGGGTTAGCAGGGCTGGAAGACTCAGGCAGGGGAACTGCGGGGCAGGGGCTGGGGGTTAGTGTGAGGGGGAGGCCTTGGGATGCGGTCAGGGCTTGGCTTCAAGGAACCAGGTGAGGCTAGGNTGTGCCCACGGAGAAGACAGCACGGCTTCGCAAACAGGGGAGTAAGTCCCATGAGATGTGTGGTGGTGGACGATGACATGGGTGGCACAAGGGTTGTAATTTAGGCAGCCCCAGATAGGAAGATGAGAGTGTGGGGGATGGGGAGGCGTGTGGAGGTTGTGCTGGAGGGAGGCGAGTGGACAGGGTTAGCAGGGCTGGAAGACTCAGGCAGGGGAACTGCGGGGCAGGGTGGGGGTTAGTGTGAGGGGGAGGCCTTGGGATGCGGTCAGGGCTTGGCTTCAAGGAACCAGGTGAGGCTAGGGAGAGTGGTGTGTGACTTGTGTGTGGAGAGCAGGGAGGAAGGGGATGGAGGGGCGGTTCTGCAGGCAGGAAGAACAGTCAGGGGGCTTTGCAAGGGTACAGACCCAGCTTGGGCAGGTGAAAGTGAGAATAAAGGAGGGGTGGAGGCAGAATGTGGGGCAGGACTGGCTCAGGATGGATGGATGAACTGGCTAGGAGGAGGGCATGGGAAGGTGTGAGAAGCCTTTGCTTTTTACCTCCCCACCTCAGACCTTCCAGAGGGGCACGCCATTGTGAGTCCCCAGGAGAAGAAGTGGGGGACACTTCGCCCTCAAGCAGCCCGTTCCTGAGCTCAGTGGGCTGGGCCTGGCTGTGTCCCTGGATTCACTAGGGCTACAGGTCTTATCTCAGCTGCTTTAATTTGAGGATTGAAGGCAAAAGGTAAAAGGAAGGACTGACTGTTCTCTGATCCTTGAGCTAGAAAGTCTGAGAAATATCAGGAAATAGCTCAGGGAGCATCAAAGGGAGACACCATTCTTTTAGCAGGTGAGGGACAACCCGGACTTAGGATTTTCCATCTTTCCAGAACCTTCCAGCATGTGCCCTTCAAGACCAAAGGCAGAGAGAAAGGCCAGTGTGAGATAAAGGCTGAGAGCCAGTGAGTTGAATGACCATCCAGGGGCACCCTAGGGGAGCGTGTGAGAGCACAGCGTCGGGAGCCAGCCCATGGGTTTTATCTCGAGGCTCTGCTGCTTACTGACCTGCCCTCACAGTCCCCTCCAGAACGGGAGAGGAGGAGTCCCAGCGCTGCCTCAGAGAATCATTGTGCAGATCTAAAGCTCTTGGAAGAAGACCTGAGACAGAGCCAGGGGTCAGTAGGTGTAGTCTCTTATTACTATTGTGTAATGTGATTCAAGCAGGGCTAAAATAAGACTTGAAGGAGCCCTTGTCCCAGACACTGAGGAATCTTTTTCAGAAACATTGCAAAAATAGGCCTTGGCCCACCTCCACACTTCCTGGTCCCAGCTACACTCTGCATTTGCCTTTTGAGAACATTCTCGTGTGTGTGTGTGCACGCACACGTACGCACACGCACACGCGCACACGCCTGCCATCTGGGTGGCGCTCAGTACTGGCGAACACAGATCTTGGCGCGGTCCCGAGACGAGCCTCTTTGCTGCCTCCCGAAAGCAGCTGCTCTTCCTGGAGAGAAGGTGCTGNCACGCACACGTACGCACACGCACACGCGCACACGCCTGCCATCTGGGTGGCGCTCGGTACCGGCGAACACAGATCTTGGCGCGGTCCCGAGACGAGCCTCTTTGCTGCCTCCCGAAAGCAGCTGCTCTTCCTGGAGAGAAGGTGCTGCTTCCTGCCTGTGGTTTCCCCCAGACTGCGGGGTCCCACTCATTTCAAAAGACCTGCTCAACATAATCAGTTGTCTGGGCAAACAAGGGGGTCCTGTCCAGAGGGGAGCAGTGGTGGGGTCCAGGAGGCCTCAGCTCAGCCCGAGGTGTCTGCGTTCCCCAGTCGGGTGCTTGTTCTGAGCCAGTTGCACGGGCAGCAAAAGTCCATGAGGAGATAAACTGGGACCAGAGGTCAGGAAAACCGTCCCGATGTGTGAGATTAGCAGCACCAAGAACAGAGCTGGGGCTGCTGGTTCCGGAGCAAAGAGTGGCGGTGTCCCGGCTTCCGTGTTTGGTGTCCATGGCTCAGGGGCGGTCAAACACAGGCTCATCGGAATTTAGTGGACAGACCTTTGAGCTGTACTTTCACATGTAAATTAGTGCAAATCTGATCCTTGGTGTTGGGGGAAGAGGGGATACCGTGAGAGAGATGTTCTTAAAGCTTAATTTTACAATTTAAAGGGTTTTTAATGGTTCTGAAATTGCAGCCTTTTCTAGTGTTTAAACACCCATTTATGAAAGAATGATATTAGATGATGAGATTTTTAAAATATGTTCTCTCCTGCAAAATTTAATGTTGCAAACCAAATAATGGTCTTTATAATTTTTTAAGTTTTGTTTTACTTGTACAAAAGAACCCAGCGTCTAGAAACCATTGTCTGGCACTAAGGCTGAAATTTGAAATTGGATTGTATGCAGGCTAAGGTTGAGGAACATCTAGGACAACAATGTCCAGCAGAAATAGATGTAAGCCACGTAGGTGACACAAAATCTTCTAGTAGTCACGTTTTAAAAAGCAAAAGAAACAAGTAAAATAATTTTAATAACATATTTTATTTAATTCAGGATACCCAAATATGACCACTTTGACATACAGTGAGTGTGATGAGCTATTGTACATTCTTTCTCATCCAGAGTCTTTGAAATCTTGTGCGTATTTCACACTCCAATGCTCAGTGGCTACTGCATTGGACAGGCTGGGTCTGGACGAAGAGGGTGTCTGAGCCATGTCTGGCAGCCCTGTCCAGGTAGGATTCAATCTCCCCCTCTCACTTGAAAGAACAAATGTTCACCGTCCTTGAACAGTGTTCGATGGACACCTTGATGAACAGTGTTCACCTCGATGAGCAGTGTTCATCGTCCCTGGGGACTTTGGTAAACAGGGAGAATATCTCGGCCCTTTAAATACAGATGGGTATTTCCATTGCTACAGAGAATGTGTCAGAGCTCTCCACAGCCACCACATGACTGTCCCAGGTGTCTCCCAGGACAGCCTTCCCACAAGGCTCCCTGTTTTTGCCACTGTGGCTACATATTCCAACTTCAGTCTTAGTGACTTGTTTGGTCTCCTTCTCTGTATGATTGATCGTGGCACCTTGCTCAGCTTATGGCTCAGCATTTCCCTCGAGCTGCTGTCACTCATAACTTGGCAATGGACACTGTCCCCTCCGATTTTGCCCCAGTGGGAGCTCACCTGCTTCCTCCCTCACCCAGGCATCTACTCATTCTTCAGACATGTGTTGTATGTCTTCTGTGCTAGGTTCTGAGGTCCCAGCTACGAATGAATCCTTGCCTTTGCTGTAGCCAATAGTAGAGGGGACAGAAATTAAGTTCACAATGCTTGGTAATCGATTATAGAGATGTCCTAGGAGAGCATGTTGGAAAAGCCTGGGGAGATCAAGAAATGCTTTCCAGGGAAAGTAACTTCCAAGCCAAGATTAGAAGAAGAGAAAATTGCCCAGGCTTGGAAGAGAGGAGAATACATTTCAGACGTGTGGGAGGGAGGCTGTGCCCACAGAGGTCCAGAGAGAAAAGAGTGGGTCAGGCAGAATGTAGCCGAAACTTGGAGCATGCAGGGGAGGAGTCATAAGTGGTGCTGGGTCACTAGGATAGGAAGCCACGATTAGAGGTTTCAACTTCATTTTGTGAGCAGTTAGGCAGTGTTGAAACATGTTAAGAATTTGCAGTTTGGAAAGATCATTCTAGCTGCAGGGTGCTGGATAGATTGGAAGGGGATAAAGCCAGCTTGGAAGTTGCTGCAGTAATACAGAGAAGACATGATGGGAATGTGAAGAAACAGCCAGGTCGAGAGATAAGTAAGAAGGATTGACAGGACTAGGCCTTTAATTAGGCTAGGGGGCTGGGGAGAGGCAGAATTCGAGACTATCTCTTGGGTTTGGGCACACGGTAGATGGTGAGCTGGGGAACACAAAAGGCACAGCAGGCTTGGCCGAGGTGCTGGAGTCAGAGGGTGGGTAATGAGGTCAACTTATGGGGCCATCCAAGGACAGGTGCTCATCGGGATTACGGGTAGGGTTGAGGTCATTAGCAAACAGATAGGAGATTGAAGCCCTGGGGAAAAATTGAGTAATCCAAAGAGAAGGAAGACTGAGAAAAAGATGGTTTAAGAGAATTTTGGGGGGAAGGCTAGAATTTCAGATGAGGAAAGAAGAGGAAAATCCAGAAGAGACAGACTAGGAAGAGGCTATCCGCACTAAGGTGATTTTGCCAAAGCCAAGGGGAATGAACCAAGTCCTTAATAAAATGCATGACCCTCCATGTCAAGTGCTACAGAGATAACAAGTCAAATAAAGACTGAAAAGTTTCCGTTAGTTTAGCGACAGTGAGGAGCAGTAGGGACCTTGGTGTCAGGATGTGGTGGGGAGAGGGGGTTAGAGGGCACTGGAAGGCAGAGGTGAACAGGAGTGCTATGCGGACTGGAGCCTGGGGCCTCTGTGTATCATCTGACGGGGGCCCCAAGCTTGGTTCCTGGAAGGAAACAGCAAGTTCAGTGGTAAGACCCGGAAGATCTTAGCTAGACCACTAACTAGCAAGGTGGCCTGGGGCAGGTCAATTCACTGTTCTGGGCCTCAGTTTCCTCATCAGTGAATAAAGAGGGAGCTGGAAGCAACGTCTTCTAAACCTGGGTCCCACAGAATTCTCTTTGGGCAATGCTATGTTTTACTCACTATATATCCATTAAATATGTGAGTTCTCACTATGCGTAAGGGATTGTGCGCTAGAAAAAAAGAAAAAATGCAAGGGTGGGGAGGGGGCAGGTTTTGAGGCAAAGCTGGGTGAACAATAGGCTAGCAGAAGTCTCAGAGCCTGTAACATGTTCATGTGTGTTGGTGACCATGAGAAAGGTGATCTCGTATTTTTCCAGTATTTCTCATTTGCCCAACTGATTTGACTTGTGTCCGCTGTCTTCACAAAGCACGCATGGGCTTCTCCTGGAGACGCTGCCCACCAGCTGGCAGTGTAGGGGGCACCCACCCACAAGCTCTACATGGTACTTTCTAGTGTTACAGCAACTCAGGGGTTCATCTGGAGTCAAAGAGAGAAAGGTCTTCTAGCTGCCAAGGGCTGCAAAGTAAAGTAGGAGCAGAGACTGAGCCTTTAGGGGAGTCCAGGTAACAGGGTCTCTTCTTTTTTTACGAATTTATTTATTTATTTATTTATTTATTTACTTATTTATTTATTTATTTATTATCTGAGAGAGAGAGAGAGAGAGAGAATGAGCGGGAGGGAGAGGGAGAGAGAATCCGAAGCCGACTCCATGCTGAGTGCAGAGTGCTATGTAGGGCTTGATCCCACAACCTCACAATTATGACCTGAGCCAAAACCAAGAGCCACCCAGGTGCCCCGATGTCATGGCCTCTTAGATCATAGTTCCCTCCTTCCCCAGTTAGCTTCCCGATTTGTCAGCAAGGACCCCTGTGGGGCATTCTTACATTGCCAGGAAAATGGGCTTGCAGAGCTGTTTTTTGGGAACACTATTCTGATCTGCGGGCTCCAATGAATCTGATGGTGGAAGTGCCCTAGAATAGTCAAGATGTAGGTTTTCTTAGAAATCTGAGGCCCCTGGAAGTAGGTGGCTGAGAAATGCAGGAGAATACTTGGGGGAGGAAGAAGTGAACTGCAGGCTCTGAGCTGTACTGACAGAGTCAACCAGGAATATGGTGGTAGTTGGGAAGGCCAAGGGAAGGCATTTGTTGGCCTAAGTAGGCTCACCCTGGGATAAGTCCTCTGTTAAATGTCCCTGTGTTCATGGAGGGGTGTCCATGATACCATCTGGATCAGCCTTTCTGCAGGAGAATTAAAGCTTAAAGCCCCTGGACATCCACTGTGGTGAAATGAATTACCTTCTCCTTTACCCGTGTGGAAGGGTACTACTGTGTACCATCCATGGGAGACGTGAGCGAAGAGCCAGACGGTCTTCTATGTACTGTATGGTTCATATTAAGAACCCCTGAGAGAGTTCCAATCTAGAAAGATTGGAACAACCCCAAAGGTACTACTGGAGAATTTCTGTGTGTGTAGGTGCCCCGGGCATCCGTACCTAGCATCATCTAGGGGAATGGAGGCCACCAGAGGGTCCTGTGGGGGCTCTGGGAGCACCTTGTGGGGATAGCTACCAACTGCCCAAGAGGATTTACCATGGACCCCGGGGAAGTGAGAAACGCTGCTGACCTTGTTTCTTCAGGTAGCCGAGGGTGCCTGTATTCTTTATCTATTGCTTCGTAACAAATTACCCGCAACTTAGTGGCTTAACAGGACGTTTATCATCTCCGTTTCTGTGGGTCAGGCATTCAGGCATGACTCAGGTGGGTCCTGACTACAGGCTCTCCCAGGCAGTCATCCACGGGCCAGCTGGAGCTGCCGGCATCTCAGAGCAAAACTGGGCTGGACCCTCATCCCAGCTCCCTTATGTGGTTGTGGGCAGGATTCCGGTCCTCACGAGCTGTTGACCTGAGGCCATGCCTCAGTTCCTAGCCATGTGGGGCTCCCCAGTGTGGCAGCTTGCTTCACCAGAGTGCAAGCCAAAAGGATGGGTGTCCCAGTCTTTCCTAACCTAATCAGAGAAGTAGCATCCCATCACTTTAGCTGTATTCTGTTCCTGAGAATCCACTCACCAGGGTCAACTCACACTGCATGGGAGGGGATAACACAAGGACTTGGGGGTTGGAGGCCCTCTGCTGCCCACCACAGTACCCGACCAGGCTTCGAGGCAGCTCACTCCCCTGCCCTGGCCCACGAACCCGCTTCTCAGAATAAAGGAATTTAATAACGCGTTCAGCAATTAAAACGTCGCAGCATAATGGAGTAACAGATCTCACTGTTGCTTTAAGTATCTTGTATGAGATGCAGGATTTCCGTAATCCTAAATGAGGACAGATGTTGAGGCAAGACCTAGGAGCACTATATGTTTATGTGAATGAACAAATTAATCTGCATGTGAAATCCCAGTGAAATTGACATGAAATAAAAATGTCATGCCTTACAGTGTATCTGCGTTGCCCGTGAAATGAGATTAAAAGGAATTTCTGATTCTCCAGTTGTCATACTTTTCATACTGCTTGCATCCTTCTCTTCTAAAGACTTGAGTTTGGACCTAGAGGCCAGGCACAGGTTTGGCATTTTATACCTTTTGGCCATCTTCCTTCTCCACTTGGCTGGGAGCAGGTTTCTGTACAGAGAACTGATCCGGGAATGTATTAGATGTTCTCAGCTCTAAATACAAAACCTGTGATTCTCCACGCTGCCGGCATGTTCGCTGTCCCTGTCCCAAGGCAACTGATTCTGGAAAGGTCCCTGGGCCTTGAGCTTTGCCCCCGTCATCCTTCTGCACACACATCAGCTTTGGGGTGGGCACTGGTGTCATTGGGGAGTGAGGGGAAGAGATGCTGGTCTCCTTGAGGCCTCATCAGGGCTGGAGCCATGACATGGTGAGACGAGACAAAAGTGTGGGAGGGACAGAGAATGTGCCCCCATACCCCTGCACCTGGGAATCCACAGATTGTCTCTCCCTCGTTTACAGACAGGACTCTCCCAGGAAACCGGTCCCACTCCCACTGTATGCCTGTGCTTCTTTTGGCCCTTGTGGCCATAGAGTTCCGGGAAATGGAACACACAGAGAAGACAGCCTATTCACTTTCTCTGTCTGAGTCTGCCCTCTGCCAAGTGTTCAGGACTGTAGGAGTCAGAGGGATGGGCATTAGCTCTCTGTTTAAGAACAGGTATTCACAAATTCCCCTCCTCGGGCCTCATTGAAATCACACCTCCGCTGGCTCTGTCTAGGCAGGAAGTGGGAGCCCCTGTCGGTATCCCCCAAGGTAGCTCAGCTGGCCCTTTCCCTGTCCTCCTCTAACTGCCCAGGAGTGACAGCCTTTCCCCTGCCCCCCTCCCTGGGCATGTCGCTGCAACGGCTGGATTCCTGAGCTCAGTAGAAACTGCTTCTTGGGTTGGTGACTTGAGTGGGGCGCATGGGTCCACAGGGCACAGGACACAGAAGGGACCTGAGCAGCAGCTGAAGGCTTTTGGATACCCTAGTGCTTGTAACAGTGCTGGCGTGGAGAGGTGGTGGCATGGTGACAAGGACGTCTGGCAGGCCTGGGTTCAAATCCCTACACTGGCTGTAGCAAGTTGCTTCACCTCCCGGTGCCTCAGTCTCCTCCTGAGTGAGTCCGTCAAGCAGTGGCCCCTCATAAGGTTACGGCGAGCATTAAATATGCAAGGTGCTCCGCACAGCGCCCGGCACTGGAGGGAGAGCGTGTGCACGCACACTGGGAGGGTGGGTAGTGGGGGGCAGAGGGAGACACAGAATTCCAAGCAGACTCCACGCTGATCTCCCTACCCTGAGATCACATCCTGAGTTGAAACCAAGAGTTAGACGCTTCACGGACCGAGCCAGCCAGGTGCCCCCGAAAGTAGTAGTTTAAGAACATTACGAGATGGATATTTTCATCACTGTAGACCGGGAGCCAAGTNATTACGAGATGGATATTTTCATCACTGTAGACCAGGAGCCAAGGCTTAGGGAAGTGAAGTCACTGCCAAGCTCCCAAGTGATGACACACCCGAGTGTCCCACCCCAGGCCTGTGTGATCTCCATTACATTCTGCCACATTTTTGTGTGACCTTTCCGCTTTCTTTAGCTGCCCTCAGTCTCCCCTCTGGGATGCCAGAGCCCCCCCTTCAGGAGTCTGTCTTCTCATACTTGGTGCCGTTGTTAATTGCGGGGGGAGACCAGTGGCCTTCCTCTCCATCAACATTTTGGTGATAATAATTACGCTGTCCTCTGCCTCCGGGTTCCTTTGTCTCCATCACTCCCTCCTGTTTTGACATTCCAGAGTTAAACCCCACATGTTTGTAATTTATGACCACGTCTTTTCTTCCGTAAGGGTGGCACGCTGTAGGAGGAAGATGTATGTCCAGGAGTCAGAGGACCTGGGCGCCGGCCTCAGCAGGCACCCTTGGGACCCTCGGGCACCTCTGTTGCCCACTGATAAAATGGGGATGATGATGACATCTTAACACCGCTTAGAGGCAGCTCTCAGTCTCACGAGCTTGTGCAACAAAGTAAGAGGCCTGTGCACGGGGCGCCTGGGCGGCTCAGTCAGTTAAGCGTCTGCCTTTGGTTCAGGGTGTGATCCAGGAATCCTGCGCCAGGCTCTGAGCTCAGGGGAGGATTCTGCTTCTCCCTCTCCCCCTGCCCACCCCGCCTTATACTCTCTCTTTCTCTGGGTCGCTCTCTCTCTCTCAAATAAATACATAAAATCTTAAAAAAAAAAAAAAAGCATGTGTACTTTACGTTTCTGTGGGAACTGATGGCGATCATCACTTAGTATGTTTCTGACATACCCGCGATGGCACCTGCTGGCATACAGGGGCGGGGCGGGGGTGGGTAGGGGAGCAGGGATTGGTGCTGGAGAGACGGAAAGAGACCGAAGAGGAAGCTCCTGCATGTGCCCTGGGGCTAGCATCTCAGACCCTCTGTGGAGGCAGCCTTGGCTGTAAGTGGCGCTCAACACTCAAGAAGTTGATGGTTCAGGAAACACTTTGAGATGCACCTGAACTTGGGGAAATCAAGAGCCTCAGCTGAATTTTGCAGAAAGAAAAAAGAGAAGCACAAAACAGAAAATACTGCATGTGNCCCCCCCTTCAGGAGTCTGTCTTCTCATACTTGGTGCCGTTGTTAATTGCGGGGGGAGACCAGTGGCCTTCCTCTCCATCAACATTTTGGTGATAATAATTACGCTGTCCTCTGCCTCCGGGTTCCTTTGTCTCCATCACTCCCTCCTGTTTTGACATTCCAGAGTTAAACCCCACATGTTTGTAATTTATGACCACGTCTTTTCTTCCGTAAGGGTGGCACGCTGTAGGAGGAAGATGTATGTCCAGGAGTCAGAGGACCTGGGCGCCGGCCTCAGCAGGCACCCTTGGGACCCTCGGGCACCTCTGTTGCCCACTGATAAAATGGGGATGATGATGACATCTTAACACCGCTTAGAGGCAGCTCTCAGTCTCACGAGCTTGTGCAACAAAGTAAGAGGCCTGTGCACGGGGCGCCTGGGCGGCTCAGTCAGTTAAGCGTCTGCCTTTGGTTCAGGGTGTGATCCAGGGATCCTGCGTCAGGCTCTGAGCTCAGGGGAGGATTCTTCTTCTCCCTCTCCCCCTGCCCACCCCGCCTTATACTCTCTCTTTCTCTGGGTCGCTCTCTCTCTCTCAAATAAATACATAAAATCTTAAAAAAAAAAAAAAAGCATGTGTACTTTACGTTTCTGTGGGAACTGATGGCGATCATCACTTAGTATGTTTCTGACATACCCGCGATGGCACCTGCTGGCATACAGGGGCGGGGCGGGGGTGGGTAGGGGAGCAGGGATTGGTGCTGGAGAGACGGAAAGAGACCGAAGAGGAAGCTCCTGCATGTGCCCTGGGGCTAGCATCTCAGACCCTCTGTGGAGGCAGCCTTGGCTGTAAGTGGCGCTCAACACTCAAGAAGTTGATGGTTCAGGAAACACTTTGAGATGCACCTGAACTTGGGGAAATCAAGAGCCTCAGCTGAATTTTGCAGAAAGAAAAAAGAGAAGCACAAAACAGAAAATACTGCATGTGGGGGATGAGCTCAGCGGAGCAGATGTTATTCAGGAGGTGCTTGGGGCCATCAGGACAGCAGCCCCGGTGGGCAGGCTGGCGTCAGTCTCCACACACCGTGTGGTCCGCCCTTCCTCCTGGCCCTCCCCCCACTCTGATCTTTCCTGCTCACTTGCTCTTCTCTCCAGTAAAACCCCTGAATAATAAATTACAAACATGCTTTCCCGTCTGTCTGCGGGCGCCAGATCTCAGCATTGGAAGCTTTCAACATCCCCTCGGTGTCCCTAATAGATCTTGCCATTTGATTAATCTTCTAGAGTCTTCTCCCAGAGAGCCCACCATCTGAGCCGACTCTCCTCGTGGCGTCCAGTTTGAAGGATTTTTCTCTGCCTCTCAGCCTGGTTGCTGCCAGTGCCGACTGCTTATCCCCAAGCAGGGCTGCGGGATGCTGGGGACAGGTGGCAGTTAGAAGTCCCAGGACCTGGGTGCAGCTCACCTGAGTCACTCCTCAGGTGTGTGACTCTGAGCGAGATTCTGAACCCCGGGTCTGCTCTTCTGGGGAGTGGAGGTTCTCAGAAGCTGTTGCGAGGGTCTGATGAGACAGCTGATGCACTGTGACCAGGGGCAGAAGGAAGAATCCGTGAAGTCCCAAGAGCCAAGCTGCCCAGGCCATTGAGGTGTGAGGCAGTGCCCTGCAGCCCGCCCTCCCTGGGCCTGTGCACACTGGAGCTCTTCGGGGATTCCTGCCCTGCCCAGAGAGAAGCCCCCTGACCTTTCTCCTGCAGGAGGGTGGAAGGGAGTGAGGTCCAAGAGCATGACCGCCCAGGCTCCTGCCAATGCCTGTCCCGCCACCAAGGTCTGCCCAGTCTCGGAGGCTGAACTGGGTCATCTCCAAGGCCCCTTCCTTTTTGGAATCATGAGTTCATGGTTCTAGTCCATAAGGGCAGAACACTGCACGGAGCTGGTTCAGCCCCTAGAGCCGTGCTAATAATAATTCAAGCTGCCATTTAGTTAGCAGCTGTTAAGCACCTGGTGCTTTGCCTGTAGTCTGTGGTCTTCACAACAAGCCTGCAAGGGAGGTATCTATCTGCACTCAACAGGTGACACATCGAGGCTCCGAGAGGGCAAATGATGTGCCCAAGGGCACACAGCCAGTTTTCGACAGATTCAGGATTCAAACCGACATCATAACCCGGCTTCGTTTCTCTAAAACTGTTGCTGGGTTCTTTGCTCTTTCCCCCTCCCCCCTCACCTCTCAGGGCCCCTCGCCCTCTGTCAGACAAGACAGAACCGCCCAATGGGGGGAGTAGTCTGCACATTTGAACTTGCTGTTGAAGATAACGGTCCTGACAG
>NC_048221.1:120056608-120070630 GCF_002007445.2 Ailuropoda melanoleuca
CGTGGAGCAGGAACCTGAGGTTGCATCCGGGCTCAAAGGGCGAGAGTGCCACGATTGATTAGTGATGTCTAGGACGGGGGCAGGAAGGGGCAGCTAGAGTGTGGACGTCACAATCACCAGTCTCCTTCCCCCAGCGATTTCCTTCCCTTCCACAAACTCAGTGGTCATCTCCGTGCTGATAGATGGTTGGCTTGGGTCTTTCGCTGAATGAATGCAAGTCCTGATCCGCTAAATTCTAACCAAGCTGAGCTGAGCCACACCCACAGGCACTAAATCCAAGGGTCGAAGCCATTTAAGAAATAAGTATGTTGATGGAAGCTGTGTAATCAGCTCCCAGACATACTCCAACCTTCTCCTCTCCCTCTCCAAATTCAATGATTCAAGGTTCTTTCAGTGTCTAAATCTTTTTTATTCTTTAAATTTCTCAGCAGCTCAGCAATGTGTCACTGCATTGTGCAGTCATAAAAATAATATTAATGTTACGTGGTGCGAGACAGTGCTCATACCACATTCTGTGAATGAAAAATATGGTGTGTGTCAACATGTTCAAGGCCTAAGAAGAGAGCTTCATCATCCAGCCTGCAGTCTCTGTGAGCACTGTATACATTTCAATTCTTTATGTGTGAAACTTAATGAGTTTGGATTCTTTGCCTCATTGGTCATAGTGCTGGGAAATAAAACAAGGGGAAAAGGCATAACTTTCCCACATTTAAACTTTAAATGCATCAAATCCTCAAAACAAACTAAACAGAAATGGTTACTGAAATTTATAGGAGAAGGTGATGTACGATTTGAATTTCCACAGCGTGTTTTCAGTCTGTTATGGATTCTTCCAAATCGGGAAAGCCATGTTTGGCTATTCCTCTGGCTGTATCCTGGAAAGCCCCGAATAACCCAAAGCAGCTGAAGAGCTAAGGTTAGAATATTCAGTTCAATGAAACAGGGGTTTACTGATGTCCCATGAGGCACCGGGCCCTGTGCTTGGTGCTGGGGCCTCCGGAGATGAGACAGACACAGACACTGTGTCCATCCGGGTGAGATGAGATGGTTCAGGAGGGATAGCAGGAGAGGAATGGAAGAACATTTTAGGAAAGGAAATTTAAAAAAGACCTAGTTCTCAGCGTGATGATCGTGATTATGAAAATAGATAACATTTATTGATCACTGAAGATGTGCTAGGCTTTGTGAATTGTCTGGCTATTTTCCCATCTGACCCTCACTGCATCCTGTGATGTGGGTGTCACCACCATGCATGCCTGGCTAACGGACGAGAACCCAGAGGCTCGGGAAGGTGACGTGACTTCTCCAAATCACTCCAGAAGGAGGTGACCGTGTAAAGACCTTTGCTCGGTTCTTATTCGTGTAAAGACTCTGTAGCCAGTGTGTGCATTCCACATGGTGAGGGAGGGGTGTGCATTCCACATGGTGAGGGAGGGGAGCAAGGGGTCAATCGTCAGCAGCTTCTAGCTCGGGGACACAGGTCCACGGAGTTGAGAGCAATCGTGGGATCAGGATGAAAAAATAAAGCAGGGTGGGAGGACAAGAGAAAGGCTAATTTAAGGATGAGAAAAATTGAGAAGAAAGAAGGGGAAGCAAACTTTACCCTGTTCCTCCTATTTATTTATTTATTTAGAGAGTGAGGGCAGGGGCAGAGGGAGGGAGAGGGAGAGAGAATCCGAAGCCGACTCCATGCTGAGTGCAGAGTGCTATGTAGGGCTTGATCCCACAACCTCACAATTATGACCTGAGCCAAAACCAAGAGCCACCCAGGTGCCCCGATGTCATGGCCTCTTAGATCATAGTTCCCTCCTTCCCCAGTTAGCTTCCCGATTTGTCAGCAAGGACCCCTGTGGGGCATTCTTACATTGCCAGGAAAATGGGCTTGCAGAGCTGTTTTTTGGGAACACTATTCTGATCTGCGGGCTCCAATGAATCTGATGGTGGAAGTGCCCTAGAATAGTCAAGATGTAGGTTTTCTTAGAAATCTGAGGCCCCTGGAAGTAGGTGGCTGAGAAATGCAGGAGAATACTTGGGGGAGGAAGAAGTGAACTGCAGGCTCTGAGCTGTACTGACAGAGTCAACCAGGAATATGGTGGTAGTTGGGAAGGCCAAGGGAAGGCATTTGTTGGCCTAAGTAGGCTCACCCTGGGATAAGTCCTCTGTTAAATGTCCCTGTGTTCATGGAGGGGTGTCCATGATACCATCTGGATCAGCCTTTCTGCAGGAGAATTAAAGCTTAAAGCCCCTGGACATCCACTGTGGTGAAATGAATTACCTTCTCCTTTACCCGTGTGGAAGGGTACTACTGTGTACCATCCATGGGAGACGTGAGCGAAGAGCCAGACGGTCTTCTATGTACTGTATGGTTCATATTAAGAACCCCTGAGAGAGTTCCAATCTAGAAAGATTGGAACAACCCCAAAGGTACTACTGGAGAATTTCTGTGTGTGTAGGTGCCCCGGGCATCCGTACCTAGCATCATCTAGGGGAACGGAGGCCACCAGAGGGTCCTGTGGGGGCTCTGGGAGCACCTTGTGGGGATAGCTACCAACTGCCCAAGAGGATTTACCATGGACCCCGGGGAAGTGAGAAACGCTGCTGACCTTGTTTCTTCAGGTAGCCGAGGGTGCCTGTATTCTTTATCTATTGCTTCGTAACAAATTACCCGCAACTTAGTGGCTTAACAGGACGTTTATCATCTCCGTTTCTGTGGGTCAGGCATTCAGGCATGACTCAGGTGGGTCCTGACTACAGGCTCTCCCAGGCAGTCATCCACGGGCCAGCTGGAGCTGCCGGCATCTCAGAGCAAAACTGGGCTGGACCCTCATCCCAGCTCCCTTATGTGGTTGTGGGCAGGATTCCGGTCCTCACGAGCTGTTGACCTGAGGCCATGCCTCAGTTCCTAGCCATGTGGGGCTCCCCAGTGTGGCAGCTTGCTTCACCAGAGTGCAAGCCAAAAGGATGGGTGTCCCAGTCTTTCCTAACCTAATCAGAGAAGTAGCATCCCATCACTTTAGCTGTATTCTGTTCCTGAGAATCCACTCACCAGGGTCAACTCACACTGCATGGGAGGGGATAACACAAGGACTTGGGGGTTGGAGGCCCTCTGCTGCCCACCACAGTACCCGACCAGGCTTCGAGGCAGCTCACTCCCCTGCCCTGGCCCACGAACCCGCTTCTCAGAATAAAGGAATTTAATAACGCGTTCAGCAATTAAAACGTCGCAGCATAATGGAGTAACAGATCTCACTGTTGCTTTAAGTATCTTGTATGAGATGCAGGATTTCCGTAATCCTAAATGAGGACAGATGTTGAGGCAAGACCTAGGAGCACTATATGTTTATGTGAATGAACAAATTAATCTGCATGTGAAATCCCAGTGAAATTGACATGAAATAAAAATGTCATGCCTTACAGTGTATCTGCGTTGCCCGTGAAATGAGATTAAAAGGAATTTCTGATTCTCCAGTTGTCATACTTTTCATACTGCTTGCATCCTTCTCTTCTAAAGACTTGAGTTTGGACCTAGAGGCCAGGCACAGGTTTGGCATTTTATACCTTTTGGCCATCTTCCTTCTCCACTTGGCTGGGAGCAGGTTTCTGTACAGAGAACTGATCCGGGAATGTATTAGATGTTCTCAGCTCTAAATACAAAACCTGTGATTCTCCACGCTGCCGGCATGTTCGCTGTCCCTGTCCCAAGGCAACTGATTCTGGAAAGGTCCCTGGGCCTTGAGCTTTGCCCCCGTCATCCTTCTGCACACACATCAGCTTTGGGGTGGGCACTGGTGTCATTGGGGAGTGAGGGGAAGAGATGCTGGTCTCCTTGAGGCCTCATCAGGGCTGGAGCCATGACATGGTGAGACGAGACAAAAGTGTGGGAGGGACAGAGAATGTGCCCCCATACCCCTGCACCTGGGAATCCACAGATTGTCTCTCCCTCGTTTACAGACAGGACTCTCCCAGGAAACCGGTCCCACTCCCACTGTATGCCTGTGCTTCTTTTGGCCCTTGTGGCCATAGAGTTCCGGGAAATGGAACACACAGAGAAGACAGCCTATTCACTTTCTCTGTCTGAGTCTGCCCTCTGCCAAGTGTTCAGGACTGTAGGAGTCAGAGGGATGGGCATTAGCTCTCTGTTTAAGAACAGGTATTCACAAATTCCCCTCCTCGGGCCTCATTGAAATCACACCTCCGCTGGCTCTGTCTAGGCAGGAAGTGGGAGCCCCTGTCGGTATCCCCCAAGGTAGCTCAGCTGGCCCTTTCCCTGTCCTCCTCTAACTGCCCAGGAGTGACAGCCTTTCCCCTGCCCCCCTCCCTGGGCATGTCGCTGCAACGGCTGGATTCCTGAGCTCAGTAGAAACTGCTTCTTGGGTTGGTGACTTGAGTGGGGCGCATGGGTCCACAGGGCACAGGACACAGAAGGGACCTGAGCAGCAGCTGAAGGCTTTTGGATACCCTAGTGCTTGTAACAGTGCTGGCGTGGAGAGGTGGTGGCATGGTGACAAGGACGTCTGGCAGGCCTGGGTTCAAATCCCTACACTGGCTGTAGCAAGTTGCTTCACCTCCCGGTGCCTCAGTCTCCTCCTGAGTGAGTCCGTCAAGCAGTGGCCCCTCATAAGGTTACAGCGAGCATTAAATATGCAAGGTGCTCCGCACAGCGCCCGGCACTGGAGGGAGAGCGTGTGCACGCACACTGGGAGGGTGGGTAGTGGGGGGCAGAGGGAGACACAGAATTCCAAGCAGACTCCACGCTGATCTCCCTACCCTGAGATCACATCCTGAGTTGAAACCAAGAGTTAGACGCTTCACGGACCGAGCCAGCCAGGTGCCCCCGAAAGTAGTAGTTAAAGAACATTACGAGATGGATATTTTCATCACTGTAGACCAGGAGCCAAGGCTTAGGGAAGTGAAGTCACTGCCAAGCTCCCAAGTGATGACACACCCGAGTGTCCCACCCCAGGCCTGTGTGATCTCCATTACATTCTGCCACATTTTTGTGTGACCTTTCCGCTTTCTTTAGCTGCCCTCAGTCTCCCCTCTGGGATGCCAGAGCCCCCCCTTCAGGAGTCTGTCTTCTCATACTTGGTGCCGTTGTTAATTGCGGGGGGAGACCAGTGGCCTTCCTCTCCATCAACATTTTGGTGATAATAATTACGCTGTCCTCTGCCTCCGGGTTCCTTTGTCTCCATCACTCCCTCCTGTTTTGACATTCCAGAGTTAAACCCCACATGTTTGTAATTTATGACCACGTCTTTTCTTCCGTAAGGGTGGCACGCTGTAGGAGGAAGATGTATGTCCAGGAGTCAGAGGACCTGGGCGCCGGCCTCAGCAGGCACCCTTGGGACCCTCGGGCACCTCTGTTGCCCACTGATAAAATGGGGATGATGATGACATCTTAACACCGCTTAGAGGCAGCTCTCAGTCTCACGAGCTTGTGCAACAAAGTAAGAGGCCTGTGCACGGGGCGCCTGGGCGGCTCAGTCAGTTAAGCGTCTGCCTTTGGTTCAGGGTGTGATCCAGGGATCCTGCGTCAGGCTCTGAGCTCAGGGGAGGATTCTTCTTCTCCCTCTCCCCCTGCCCACCCCGCCTTATACTCTCTCTTTCTCTGGGTCGCTCTCTCTCTCTCAAATAAATACATAAAATCTTAAAAAAAAAAAAAAAGCATGTGTACTTTACGTTTCTGTGGGAACTGATGGCGATCATCACTTAGTATGTTTCTGACATACCCGCGATGGCACCTGCTGGCATACAGGGGCGGGGCGGGGGTGGGTAGGGGAGCAGGGATTGGTGCTGGAGAGACGGAAAGAGACCGAAGAGGAAGCTCCTGCATGTGCCCTGGGGCTAGCATCTCAGACCCTCTGTGGAGGCAGCCTTGGCTGTAAGTGGCGCTCAACACTCAAGAAGTTGATGGTTCAGGAAACACTTTGAGATGCACCTGAACTTGGGGAAATCAAGAGCCTCAGCTGAATTTTGCAGAAAGAAAAAAGAGAAGCACAAAACAGAAAATACTGCATGTGGGGGATGAGCTCAGCGGAGCAGATGTTATTCAGGAGGTGCTTGGGGCCATCAGGACAGCAGCCCCGGTGGGCAGGCTGGCGTCAGTCTCCACACACCGTGTGGTCCGCCCTTCCTCCTGGCCCTCCCCCCACTCTGATCTTTCCTGCTCACTTGCTCTTCTCTCCAGTAAAACCCCTGAATAATAAATTACAAACATGCTTTCCCGTCTGTCTGCGGGCGCCAGATCTCAGCATTGGAAGCTTTCAACATCCCCTCGGTGTCCCTAATAGATCTTGCCATTTGATTAATCTTCTAGAGTCTTCTCCCAGAGAGCCCACCATCTGAGCCGACTCTCCTCGTGGCGTCCAGTTTGAAGGATTTTTCTCTGCCTCTCAGCCTGGTTGCTGCCAGTGCCGACTGCTTATCCCCAAGCAGGGCTGCGGGATGCTGGGGACAGGTGGCAGTTAGAAGTCCCAGGACCTGGGTGCAGCTCACCTGAGTCACTCCTCAGGTGTGTGACTCTGAGCGAGATTCTGAGCCCCGGGCCTGCTCTTCTGGGGAGTGGAGGTTCTCAGAAGCTGTTGCGAGGGTCTGATGAGACAGCTGACGCACTGTGACCAGGGGCAGAAGGAAGAATCCGTGAAGTCCCAAGAGCCAAGCTGCCCAGGCCATTGAGGTGTGAGGCAGTGCCCTGCAGCCCGCCCTCCCTGGGCCTGTGCACACTGGAGCTCTTCGGGGATTCCTGCCCTGCCCAGAGAGAAGCCCCCTGACCTTTCTCCTGCAGGAGGGTGGAAGGGAGTGAGGTCCAAGAGCATGACCGCCCAGGCTCCTGCCAATGCCTGTCCCGCCACCAAGGTCTGCCCAGTCTCGGAGGCTGAACTGGGTCATCTCCAAGGCCCCTTCCTTTTTGGAATCATGAGTTCATGGTTCTAGTCCATAAGGGCAGAACACTGCACGGAGCTGGTTCAGCCCCTAGAGCCGTGCTAATAATAATTCAAGCTGCCATTTAGTTGGCAGCTGTTAAGCACCTGGTGCTTTGCCTGTAGTCTGTGGTCTTCACAACAAGCCTGCAAGGGAGTTATCTATCTGCACTCAACAGGTGACACATCGAGGCTCTGAGAGGGCAAATGATGTGCCCAAGGGCACACAGCCAGTTTTCGACAGATTCAGGATTCAAACCGACATCATAACCCGGCTTCGTTTCTCTAAAACTGTTGCTGGGTTCTTTGCTCTTTCCCCCTCCCCCCTCACCTCTCAGGGCCCCTCGCCCTCTGTCAGACAAGACAGAACCGCCCAATGGGGGGAGTAGTCTGCACATTTGAACTTGCTGTTGAAGATAACGGTCCTGACAGCTTTATCAAGCATGGACTATTACCTAACAACAGCAATAATCTAGGGGAAAAATCTGCAAGTTAAATATTGTTGTCTCCACTTTCCAGACAGAGAAACTGAGGCTCAGAAAAGTCAACTCAATGTCCAGCCACAAAGTTGAGCCCAAGCTGCAGAATGGTCTCTGTGGCGTTCTGTCAAATCATTTTTACTTGGTGTCAGCTGCAATCAGAGCTTCCGATTACTATGCACGGGAACCTTCAGCAGGAGAGCCGAAGCCCTATCCTACAGATGAGCGGACAACAGATAGGAGAGGAGGTGGTTGGCCTGTAGTCCCACATCCGGTCAGTGGGGTACGACCCCCAGGCGAATAGTCTATGAACAGTCTCAATGCGGCACTCAGCCTGCGGGTCCAGAACCCTACCGGGACTGGGACGCTGTACCCCATTTCTCTCCGTCCGTCGCTAGCCCATCTAGCACCTCCTCACCCGTGAAGACTTCAGCACCCCAGGTGGACATGAGCCTGCCTCTTNGGGCAGAACACTGCACGGAGCTGGTTCAGCCCCTAGAGCCGTGCTAATAATAATTCAAGCTGCCATTTAGTTAGCAGCTGTTAAGCACCTGGTGCTTTGCCTGTAGTCTGTGGTCTTCACAACAAGCCTGCAAGGGAGGTATCTATCTGCACTCAACAGGTGACACATCGAGGCTCCGAGAGGGCAAATGATGTGCCCAAGGGCACACAGCCAGTTTTCGACAGATTCAGGATTCAAACCGACATCATAACCCGGCTTCGTTTCTCTAAAACTGTTGCTGGGTTCTTTGCTCTTTCCCCCTCCCCCCTCACCTCTCAGGGCCCCTCGCCCTCTGTCAGACAAGACAGAACCGCCCAATGGGGGGAGTAGTCTGCACATTTGAACTTGCTGTTGAAGATAACGGTCCTGACAGTTTTATCAAGCATGGACTATTACCTAACAACAGCAATAATCTAGGGGAAAAATCTGCAAGTTAAATATTGTTGTCTCCACTTTCCAGACAGAGAAACTGAGGCTCAGAAAAGTCAACTCAATGTCCAGCCACAAAGTTGAGCCCAAGCTGCAGAATGGTCTCTGTGGCGTTCTGTCAAATCATTTTTACTTGGTGTCAGCTGCAATCAGAGCTTCCGATTACTATGCACGGGAACCTTCAGCAGGAGAGCCGAAGCCCTATCCTACAGATGAGCGGACAACAGATAGGAGAGGAGGTGGTTGGCCTGTAGTCCCACATCCGGTCAGTGGGGTACGACCCCCAGGCGAATAGTCTATGAACAGTCTCAATGCGGCACTCAGCCTGCGGGTCCAGAACCCTACCGGGACTGGGACGCTGTACCCTGTTTCTCTCCGTCCGTCGCTAGCCCATCTAGCACTTCCTCACCCGTGAAGACTTCAGCACCCCAGGTGGACATGAGCCTGCCTCTTTGCTCTGCGAGCCCCGTGTGTGTGCGTGCTGCTGGGTCATCATACATTTCACACGCCCGCCTCCCAGCTGCACCGGCCAAGGCAGGAGGAATGGCCTCTGTCCCCAGAAGCTCTCTGAGCAGCGGCTTCCACTCTCACCCTCCCACACGAACTTGCCCTCAATAACTTCCATCACCAGAGCTAGGGTTTGGGGTCCCTTTGCCATCCCCAGGGCAAGGCCCAGCGTCTGACCCTTGGCACAGCGCTGCCAGTTGTGGTGTTGTGAGGCACTCGGGTCAGTCTTTCTTTTTGTCCCCTCTCTCTGACAGAGACAAGGAGGTCCTGCTAAGCTCTCAGCTTTATTACCTTCCTGTAAAAGACAGATGAGCACCACTCTGCTCCCGACACCCGCCTCCTTCCTTTGGTGCTCCCCATGCTGGCTGCTGCCTCTCCCTCTGCCTGGGTCTCTCCAAGCCCCTCCATGCCCTCGTGGACCCCGCAGCACGGCAACTGAGGGCTCCCCCCAAGTCCATCTCAACCAGCCACCTGCCCTTCTTCCTCATTGCTCCCAATTTAAACTCAGGTCTGTATATAAAGATAGGCAAGTTCAAGGCCTCTTCTCCCTGGGGGCTGTGTCAAGGCATTTTCCTTCCCGTTTTATAATAGTTAACAAATGCCTAACAAGTCACCCCCAAAACTTAGTAGCTTAAAACTACCGGAATCGTTGCTTATCTTCTTAGTCTTCATGGGTCAGGAGTTCCGAGCAGGTCCGGCATGGAGCTGCTGGGGCTTCTGTCGTCTGCAGGTTTGGTGGAAGCTGGGGGGCTCACTTCCACAGCGGCTCATACCTGTGGCTGGCAAGTGGGTGGTGGCGACGGCGGGCAAGAGGCCTCGGTACTTCCACACGTGGGCATCCCTCCGCAGGGCAGCTTGAATTTCCTTGGCTGCTGGCTTCCCTCCAGGTGGCCAAGGCNGTCATCATACATTTCACACGCCCGCCTCCCAGCTGCACCGGCCAAGGCAGGAGGAATGGCCTCTGTCCCCAGAAGCTCTCTGAGCAGCGGCTTCCACTCTCACCCTCCCACACGAACTTGCCCTCAATAACTTCCATCACCAGAGCTAGGGTTTGGGGTCCCTTTGCCATCCCCAGGGCAAGGCCCAGCGTCTGACCCTTGGCACAGCGCTGCCAGTTGTGGTGTTGTGAGGCACTCGGGTCAGTCTTTCTTTTTGTCCCCTCTCTCTGACAGAGACAAGGAGGTCCTGCTAAGCTCTCAGCTTTATTACCTTCCTGTAAAAGACAGATGAGCACCACTCTGCTCCCGACACCCGCCTCCTTCCTTTGGTGCTCCCCATGCTGGCTGCTGCCTCTCCCTCTGCCTGGGTCTCTCCAAGCCCCTCCATGCCCTCGTGGACCCCGCAGCACGGCAACTGAGGGCTCCCCCCAAGTCCATCTCAACCAGCCACCTGCCCTTCTTCCTCATTGCTCCCAATTTAAACTCAGGTCTGTATATAAAGATAGGCAAGTTCAAGGCCTCTTCTCCCTGGGGGCTGTGTCAAGGCATTTTCCTTCCCGTTTTATAATAGTTAACAAATGCCTAACAAGTCACCCCCAAAACTTAGTAGCTTAAAACTACCGGAATCGTTGCTTATCTTCTTAGTCTTCATGGGTCAGGAGTTCCGAGCAGGTCCGGCATGGAGCTGCTGGGGCTTCTGTCGTCTGCAGGTTTGGCGGAAGCTGGGGGGCTCACTTCCACAGCGGCTCATACCTGTGGCTGGCAAGTGGGTGGTGGCGACGGCGGGCAAGAGGCCTCGGTACTTCCACACGTGGGCATCCCTCCGCAGGGCAGCTTGAATTTCCTTGGCTGCTGGCTTCCCTCCAGGTGGCCAAGGCAGAGCCCACAGTCTTACGGTTTAGCCTTGGAAGTCACCCACTGTCACTTCCATCATATTCCGTTGGTCGTGGGAGCTAGCGCTGATTCAGTGAGGGACAGAACTACACGAGGCATCAGGACCAGTAGGTGAGATTTACCGGAAGCCTTCAGGGAGGCTGGCTGCCACGCCTTTGAAAACCATCAACTCTTAAGTCGTCAGCTGAGCTAGGAATGAATTTCCCAAATTTCTTTCTCCCTCTCCCCGTGAATGGGCATCTAGTATGCTGAGTTCTTGTTCTAGGGACATGGAGATAGACAAGGGTCCTTCCCTAGAGGAAATCATAGTCAAGTGCAGGAGACAGTCCCAGCTCCAAAAATTCTAGAAGAGAGATGTGTACAGAATTATGGGAGCACAGAGGACAGATCGTTGCTTATCTGGGGGAGTACGGAACGCCTTCACAGCAGGGGGAGCATTTGCTCTGGGTCTTGAAGGATGAGTAGGTGCTCATTAGGTGGAGAAAGGAGGAAGGACACTGCTCCACACAGAAGTCCTAGTGTGAGCAGGGCCAGAGAGTTCTGGCAACATACAATGCTGCCACTGTGGGAGGTCTCAAGGGCTGTGATAGGGAGTGTGGACTTTCTGCTTCAGGAGCCACTGAGGGCTTCAGGCGAGAGGAAGGCCTGGGTAGAACCGTGTGGTGGACAGGACGTGAGTGGCAGGGGCAGAGGGGGGAGGCAGGAAGACCAGTCAGGAGGCTGCCACAGGAATCCCTGAGAGGAGTGAGGACTCTGGGAGCCAGGCCCATGGGGACAAGAGAAGAGGAGTGGATTCTGGAGGGTTTTCTGACATGATGTGGTGAGGCATTGTCTCTGAGGGGGGGGCCATGGGGAAGGCCTGAAGGTCATGACTCACCTTTCTACTCTCCTTTCCCCTGGGGCCTTCCTTTCCTAATTCTTGGCTCTTGGCAGGTGACCCAAGCGCAGCTCTGCTCAGGCCCTGAGCACCAGAGCCCCTCTTTTTCTGTGTAAATTCTCCTGTTCATTGTTTGCTTTTGGACGAACATGTTCAGGTCTCAAGGAGGCCAAAGGGACATCAGGCTCACTGGCCTAGGATTGAGATCAAGTGTTTTCAGCCACAGACTTCTTGGAGAATCTAGTGAAAACTATGAATCATCTTTCCAAAGAAAAACAAAACAAAACCAAACCACAACAGCCCACACATTTGCATACACTGCTTTGCAAACAGTTTCACCGGGCTCATGGTCCCCTGGAAGTCCGTCCTGGGATCTCCAGACCCCAAATGCAAAGGCCTGAGCCGAGGACGAAATTGGGAAACGAAGAGAAGAACTGTTTCACTCCCCAAATGTCTGTTATTTACTTCCTCGTTTAATACCACTCCCCGTAATTGGACAGCCCCTGAAAGAGCTGGAAACAGGAGGAAGCACTTACCCAGAGATAGTCCCTGGTGGCACCAGCATCACTTGGCGGGTTTATTTTCATTATTATAGTAATTTTCGGGCTGCAGGCTACAATTTTCCCTTGCAGCGAGGTATTAAATTGAAATTACCCCAGATGTAATTGTCATACGAAATGATCCTGGACACATGGAAATGAATGCTTTTTCAAGATGGGGTTTTATTGTCTATGCCAGGGTTTTAGGGCTCTGCCTGGTTAAACATGCCGGATTTCCGCCTGTGTGGCAGGAGGTCAGAGGTCAGCACGGTGGGGTGGGCTGGAGCCGCTGGCCTAGGACACAGTGAGGCTTCTGCCGACCCGGATGAACACAGACTGGGGAGCAGAGCCCAAGACGTGGGGGTTGCGTTGTGTGGCTGCCAGGAACCTCTGTGTATTAACTCGACATGCAAGAAACCCCACGTTTATGTTCTGTGCACTGACTGAATTTGGATCCAAGCCCAAGTTCCTCTGTGGAGGTGGGGAATTGAGCTTCAGTCATGCTGGGTGCTGCCCTGCCCTGGAGTCTTCACCTGTGCTGGGCAGCTGGGCCGGTCCCCCCAGGCACCAGGCCTCCGTCCATACTGGTGANCCCCCCAGGCACCAGGCCTCCATCCATACTGGTGACGGCCACAGTGCCCTTGGTTCCAGCACTTTAGCTCTGCTTCGCCCCCAAGATCTTATGTGTCCTCCTGCCTTTCCTTCCCCAGATGCACCCTGCTGGTGTACTGCACGGACCTCCCTCCCACCAGCATCATCATCACCTTCCACAACGAGGCCCGCTCCACCCTGCTCAGAACCATCCGCAGGTGAGACAGCCCTCCTCATCGGTCAGCCCTCCTAGGCCCAGCCCTCGGAAAGAGGGGTCTGGTCACCAGGAGTGGGGGGACTGGCCCTGTGCTAAAAATATCAGGTATCTCTGACTCCGTGAGAGCGCTGTGTGACTCGCTTCCATTCTGTCACTCCTCGCACCCCTGTGAGGGCAGCTTGTCCCCTGTTTTATACTGGGAGAGACAGAGGCCCGAGGTGGTCAGCAGCTTGCCCGTCACCGGCAGCCACAGAGGACCTGGAGCTCACGCCCTTAACCATCGTGCTAGGCTGCCTCTGGAACAGTTCTAACTTCCACAGCTGCCAGGGTTGCTACGGCTCCGCGAGACTGAGTACATACCCCACCCCAGCATCAGGCTGGGATTAGAACTTGGGTCTGCCAAGTGCTGCCTCTCCCAGCACCCGCCTCTCCACAGCCTCCCACGTGGCCAGGAGCCTCAGTGCAAATCAGAGCAGCCTGAAGGCAGTGGCTGACACTTCCTTTCCCAGCCATCTCCCTTCTGTTCCAGCCCCGACACCGCTTCTCCTCTCCACCACCCGCAGTTCCGAGTCTGGGCCCCGTTCTTGCTCTAACAGCAGCATCCTTCCTTTGTCCGGCTCATGGCCTGCACGAAGCTGGGACATGCAGAAGTCCCAGCACCAGGGTCCAGCAGAACTCCCCGTGGCACACAGATGGGGCCCTGGGGACCTGGCCCTGGTTGTTTCGTCTCCCCTTCCCCAGGCCACGTCCTTCCGCAACTCTGGGGCCTCCTTGCCCATCCTACCCCCAACACCACCTGACCCGCCTTCCTGTTTCAGGTCTCCGGCATCATTGACATCTCAGATGGTGACAAAGCCGACCATCAGTCATGAGGCCCCCTGGTGTGCAGACATGCCTTGGCTCATACTCTCAGCTGGGGAGGTGGGAGGCCACTGCTGTCCCCGCTCTACAGCTGAGGAGATGCTAAATCGAGGCTCCTGTTGCTTAGCTAACGGTGGGGAAGCTGGGTTCAAACCCTTGCTGACCTCAGTTCCTCTCAGCAGCGTCCATAGGCCAGGCCATGCTCCGGGTGGTGTTCAGCCTCCGTGGTGTTGGGGCCAGCCCTGGGATAAAGTGCCTGCATACCTCC
>NC_048221.1:120070643-120080101 GCF_002007445.2 Ailuropoda melanoleuca
CCTGGCCCCCCCCCCCCCGCTGTCGGGTAGGCAGCTCAGCACGTGGTTGCCTGATCCCACAGAGAGGGAGGGGCTGGGAGAAGACAAGCAAGCATGGCAAAATCTCTCGTCCTTTCCATCACGAAGCCACACCTTCCCATGCCTGGTGGTGGGCAGGCAGGGAAGCTCCAGGTGATGGGAGGAAGTCAGCAGCAGCTTCACCCTGATGGCAGGCACCGTGTCTTGGGGGCCACTGTCACTTCCGATGAATGTCCGCTGTGGAGGGTCCATGCATCCCATAGAAATGCAGGGACGGTCCTGCCCAAACACACATTGTTTCCCCTGTCCACAGGGGCAGCTCTGTCTGCTGCCCAGATGTCCTTGGTAGCTGGTCGGCTCCTTCCCTCTGCCAGCTGCTTGCCCTGTCTGCCCTGCCTGCTGTATTCGCCCCGCAAGTCACCAGACTCACATTCGATTTCCCAACGAGGCTTCAGGTCTTAACACGAAGACGTCCTGAGTCGCTGTCAGGAGTCACTGTGAGTCTCACAGTAGACTAATAAAGTACCTGTCTGATTTGTAAACTTGAGCGAGTACGTGTAGGGGACGAGGGTACAGGGTGATCTGATTTACCTGGGTCTCTTCTGGTGAGGGGAGAACGTTGTTCCTGGGCCGTGCGGGCTGAGTGGGCTCACAGTGGAACAGAGGTGGCTACTTTGAAAATGCCAGACCACAGCCCCACTCCTGTCATGGTCCGCTTGGGCATGAGGTAGGGTTTCCGGAACAAACTTAGGGCAGCCTCCGCCTTTCACCACTCGTGGTGGCTGTTCCACAAGGTCATGTCTGGGTATGTCTGCCAGATGTTTCCGTGAGGACACTAGGATCAGAGAGAGGCTCCTTGCCTTCCCAGCTGGCCTCTCTTTTTCCTTCTAGGAGTCCTCTGACATCAAACACCTCCACCCCTCAACACACACACACACACACACACACACATACACACACACACACCCTTTTGGGGCCTCCTCTGGGCTCCTTACTGCACATCTCAACTCTAGCACTTAATGCATTTTTCCCAGATGTCATCTTCAGTGAGCTCCTTTAGGGCAAGGAGCTTACGTCTTATTCGTCTCTTACCTAAGTTCCCTGTGACTCAGTTGCCTGATCAAGGAAATGGGAATCATGACCATAGCTTCCGCATGGCGTTGCTTTGGCTTCAGTCAGGTAAGGGACTGACCACTGCGGCTGGCCAAAGTAGGTGCTTGAGGAACGCCAGCTGTGTCCGTATCTGCACAGCTACTGAGCTCTCAAAAAAAAGAGGCTGTGGGGTACCTGGAGTCAAGTCCTTGCCTTACCACTTCCTAGCCGTGTAACCTTGTGTCGGTCACTGACCGCATCGGTGAAGACGGGAATGAAAACATCTTTCATGTTTCCAGCGTACCCAGTTCTATCACATTTCCCACAAGAAGACATTACCATGGGACATTTGGGGGTTTTCTATCCCGTGGGGCCCCCAGACCCCCCATTTCCCATACAGGGTCACTTCAGCTGCTGCCTATAGACTCGTCCCTTTCGGCTCTAAGACGTATTTTCCCTTCTCATCCCGCTGCTTCTCCATCTCTTTATAATAGTAATAATGATACTTTATAATAATAATATTAATATTTTAAATGTATGCTGAGCTTTATGGTCTCCAGAACACATTACATCTCACTTCAGTTGGAGTCCCATCCGGAGTCTCTGAAGTCAGGGGTGCATGAAGTGAATGGAGGCCCAAAGCCACCGGGCTAGGAAGCACAGGAGCCAAGACTCAGCTTCCTGACTTCCTGGAGGGACGTGGGGGGCAGCTAAGGACACAGCCCCAGCGCCTCTGTCCACCAGCCTGATGAGGGCTGCCCCAAGGCCCAGTGCACTGTGCTCTGAAAGGGGGCTTGAGACCCATACTTTTCAAAAGTCCCCCGAAAGTGCCAGACCATACACCAAACTGCTGGGCGCTTTGCCAGGAGAGTCCATGGACCTATTTTCTGCTTCTGAGGAACTTCTGATAGAAGCCAGGCCCCCTGGCTCAGATCCAAGTGTGTACATGAAAATAGTGGAATGAGGGGAGACCTGTGTGTGAACAGACAGGCTTTTATATCAAAAGCAAGATGAAGGTGAATATTAGGGGTGGAAGCAAGGAAGATTGCTTCTAGAAATGCCCATGGCAGGTATGATTTGCCTTGGGATTCTCTACCTTCCTTACCCTCCCTATCCTGATGCACAAATAAATCACTAGCGCGGAGATGGGACTGAATGAGGAGCACTTCCTATCTTACTTTGTCATCAATGCAAGGATCTTCTCTAAGGTATCTTTCATCTTTCATGTTCCAGAATTCTGATGGCTTTGCTGCCAGGCTCTCACAAAAAGACACTCAAGGGGAGGACTGAATGTACCCTCTCTTCCCCCTCTCTCCCCCCAGTACTTGGCCAAGCCTTTGTCCCTCTGCCCATCCCTGCCCAAGCCCTCTGGCCCCCTGAGCTCCTGAGTTAGCTAGGGGGCTGCGGGCTGGAAGGGCACACATGGGGGTGCTCAGAGCCAGGCAGAGGCCTGATGGGGGGAGGGAAAGTGTCACAACCCAGATCAACGAAGGACTTCTTTCACTTAAGGAGAGAGAAGACAAGCCCTGAGGAGTGGTTTCTCTTGTCAGGTATTGCAGTGGGTCCCTGGGTAGATGTGAGACCCAGGGCTGTCCCCTTCCTTTTGGGGCATCCTTCAACCCTACATTTCCCGTGGGGGCTCCGGAGCATGTGCAGTTGATCTCTTTATATCCTGAATCTCCTTATTGTTGCCTTTTTGTAAAATCCTGGAGTTAGAGGAGTGATTTCTTAGATAAAGGTGGATAAGAAAGGGACCCTGGGGCCTGCTGCTACCAGCCATGTAACCTGGACAAGTTCCTTGACCCCTCTGCCTCAGTTTCCTTTCCTGTAAAACAAGAGCTGCTGATAACCACCTCACACGATTACGGGGAAGAGGGAGTTCAGGTAGGTAAAGGCCTCGCTGCAGCGCGTGGCACCGAGGGAGCCCATGCAAGGGACAGCGGTGTCAGGATGCCCCTCAGCTGGGGCACACAGCAGTGCTGTGGGGCTCTCATACCTGAGCCCACATCAGAAGCCCCTGCAGCCTCCTAGCCCCAGGTGTTCTAACTCAGTAAGTCTAGAGCGGGGCCCAAGCATTTGCCTTTCTAACAAGTCCCCAGGTGACATAGAGGCTGCTGGCCCTGGGACCACACTTTGAGAACCAGTACCATCATTATTATCCATACGCAGACTCCGAAAGCAGCCGCGGTGCCAAGCTCAGTGCACCTTTCATGCAGCTGAGGAAGTTGGGGTGCTGCAAGTTCAGTAGCTAAGTACCCACATACCTCAGTACCGAAGCTCTCAAGCCAGCGTGGATAGAGTACTTGCGCCCAAGTCAGCCTGGCTCCAGAACGACCACAGTCAACTGTCAGCCGGCCTCAGGTCTTCATTCACCTGGGATTTATGGAGCATTTGATAAACCCTGCCTGCATACAGCACCGCGGAGCTCAGGAAGCAATTTCAAATACATTTCCTCATTTCATACGTACAAAAGCCTGTGAAGTAGGTCGAGTATTAATATCGCCTGCCTTTACAAGGAAAATGTAATTACAGATGAAAACGAAGGCTGGGAGCGGCCTGGCGTCTTGCTCAGGGTGGCACAGCAGAGCCGCCCGGCCTCCCACGCTGCTCTCACGGCTGTGCCCGCCTCTCGCAGGCTGCTCCGTGTGGGCCCCGCCGCGCGGGCACAGCGGCAGAAAAGTCAAAGGTGTGGGGAGATGCTGGCAGCACAGCTACCCTCGGGCAGAGAAGTGAGCTATGTATAAGGAGACTCCGTTCTAGAATACCTCCCAGGCAGAGTGGGACCCGGTATGCCAGTGAGGTGAGCGCTCACTCTCACGCTGAGGCTGTAGGGAAAGTACAGGGAACCGGTCATGGCAGAGAGAGGCGGGCTGGTGAAGTGGCCTGGAAGACAAACCGGGGACAGCAAAGTGAGGGGGGGAACGGAGCAACCAGGGGCAGGGTGGTGGGAGTGGCAGTGGATGTGCAGAAGGAGGGCCCTGGGTGGGGTCCTCTGAGGCCAGGCCAGCTCCCCTGGGCTGGACTTGACCTTTCTCCTCCGGCCACCCCAGGAGCCCAGAGCACCTGCCCCTCGCAGGCCTCGCAATCCGGAGCCGCGTTCCTAGAGCCCCCGCTATCACTCCAATTGCTCTGATTAGAGGAGCAAAAACAAGCCAGGTGTTACCAGGAAATGGTCTAATTAGCTCTTAGTGCTGACGATTTCTGGGTTGTTTTTTTTTTTTTTAAACCCTGGACATTTTTTATCCGCTAATCATCTCTCAGTTCAACCCGCACAGAGCTGCACGCGATTTACCTTTTGATGTTCACAGAAGAGAACTCGTGAATTTCAAAGAGCCGGCAGGGATTTAGGGGGAATCACATGCAGAAGCTGCCGCCTTAATCAAACCTCATTAGAGGGTATTCTTCAAGCAGGTTTTCCCTCTCTTGCTGCCTCCCTCCCCCTCCCCTGTCTGATTAGAGGACTGGTTATGGGGTTGGTGTGTGTTTTCTTTGGGACTGTCAATTGATCCCATGTGGTGAGGGTCTCCTCCCACCCCCGCCTGCCCCTCCCTGTCCCCACCTCCCAACAGCCAGCTCAGGGCTTGGAGTCAGGCTTCCTCTCCCACCTTATACTAGTTGCCATGGTGAGAATTAAGGCTTCATAAATAAAAGTAGCTCCAGGCAAAGTCCTCCTGGAGAGCCTCTGCATCCTGCTTACACAGGGCTGCTCACCGGAAGCAGGGCTCAGATCGGCCCTCCTGAGGGAACTCACAGCGCCTCTACCAGCACCATCCGAACCCGCCTCCAACACGCGCAGGGCCACGGGCACCCTACGGTGGGCAGTGTGGCCTTGGAAGGTGCCCGAGGAACTGATTGGTCTGGGGCGTTCGGATGTGGAATACGGCATGACACCCCAAAGGAACATGGAAACCCAGCCTCTCCCTGTAAGTCCAATCCGCAGTCCAGGCTGGCACGTGAAGTCAATGCCAAGTCATTCCTGCTGCACATTCCTGCGGCAGGAATTGCTGCTTTGAGCCAGACATGGTGCTAAATCCTCTAGAAACATTTTCTCTCCAATTCTCCCAATGGCCCGGTGAAGTAGGTACTGCTGTTCTCTCCATTTTACAGATGGGGCTTCTTACCGCACAGAGCAGTAGAGGAACTTGCCCCAGATCACACAGCTTGTAGTAAGGAGCTCCTCGACTTCGAGCTTCTGGAAGGCAGGGCAGACGTAAAGCAGATGTCCCCTTGGTTCCTTGTAGACCCAGTGCTGAGCGCAGAGGAGCTGGGTAGTACCCACCCCTGGAGGGACCGACAGGCCATGACTCTGAGCTGGCCTCTGGCAACAGAGAGATTACTGACAAGGACCCTGCCCCCAGGGACAGGAGTGCCCAGTGGGGCCAGCAAACCAGCCCTCAGAAGGCAGCGGAGGTGACTGGGCGGGTGAAAGCTGCAGGAAGTGGAAGCAATTCATGCCAAGTAGCGGGAAGCTGCTAGGAGGTGCGGTGAACGGGTCCTTGTGGCGGAAGAGGGGCATTTCGGGCCACGGCATCAAGGGAGACCTGGGGCTCTCCGTTATGAACAAGCAGGATGCCACCAGATGAGGGCCCTGGGCATGATCGTGTCCAGATCGTGGAGAGCAAGCGCGCTGAGGGTTTGGGTGGAGATGGTGGCGAGACCCTGGGGAGGCTCAACTTAGTTGTTCGCGTTAGTAAGGAAAGTCACACGATGAGAGATCAAATCGAGCCTTCAGAGAGCTCACTCTGGAGGCCCTGCGAGGACGGCCTGGTCAGGTCAAGGCTGCTGCAAAAAATTGGGCAAAAGTTGAACCGGGACAGAGGTGCGAGAGGTGGAAGTGGTTTGAGTGACCTTCTCCAGTAGAACAGGCGGGTCTGGTCACTGATTTTGTATGGGGTTTTGGGGTGGCGGCAGTGGGGAAGGGCGGTCCCTGAGGATGACTCCTGGGTTCCCATCTCCATGTGGGGTGCGTGCGGTGGCATTTACTAGGAGAAGGCAGGGTCATATCCCAGGGGCTCACAGGTGAGCAGTGTGACGGCACAAGCCCTTTGGTTGCCCTGAGTTTTCATTCCTCAAATGTGATGATGTCTATTTAAAGCTCGGGTTAATACATGCATTTGTCACTAGACGTCATAATCATCTCCCCTCCTTCCACCTCGCAGTGTATTAAACCGCACGCCGATGAATCTGATCCAGGAGATCATATTAGTAGATGACTTCAGCAATGACCGTAAGTATCTTCACCCCCTTGCTCTGTAGATACAAGTTCCCAGCCCCCGCATAACAGGCAGAGGCCACTCCACTGGTTCTCCAGGGAAGGGGGAAAGCCTGGCTTTGTAGCAGGTATGGAAGACTTTGAGTGTCCCTGAGGGGCTCAAGAGGGAGATAAACCTTACATTTTAAAAAAAATATCTTGGATTCTCTGCTGCGAGTCTTTGAGGACCTACACAGTAAATTTAGTAGATCCTTGATTGTTGGGGTATGTGTGTGTGTGTGTGCCCCTAACCTACATTCCTGGACGTGGAAACCTTTGGAGGGTTGACCCTGGGGCCCAGAGCCCAGAGCAATTTATAGCGCTAGAGGTTCCTGACTTGTATCCGTGGGAATCGCTAGCCTGATTGCAGGCTGAAACCACCCCCTCCTTTCATTCCCCTTGGACTGGGTGGGCTCCGTGGGAGAGAGGGTAAGGTTGATAAACCAGCGAAGCAAAGCCAACATGGTGGGGTCCCAACGTGGAGTTCAGAGGATTGGTGAATCAAACAAGTGATGGGTAAGCTGGCAAGCCAGAGACAAGCCGGGGGTCTCCTCCTGCCCATCCTGGCACATTCCCCTGAATGGTGGAGAGTTAAGCCATCTCTGTGTGATGGGATACCCTGAACAGATCACTTAACAGATAAGGTCTCCAGGATCAAAAGCCCATGATCAGAAAGGAGACTCTGAAATTTATCTCATCCATTGTGTGGTCTCCCAGCAGTTTTTGCTAGAACCCATTAGAGTGAGCAGGACTCTTGTCTCATTTTTTTAATGGTTTGTAAGAAAGGAGAAGAGTCTCCAGGTGACCGTACCAAGAATTCCCATGTGGGAGTGCTTCCTAGTAAGCACACAGGTGCTGCTGTGTGACCGACCTGCACCAAAGAGGCCACTTTGCATAGACTGGGCCACGTTGTATATCGATAGCAGTGGTCGGTCAGCCTCATCCAAAACCCACAACCACCCTGGAGTCAGGACAAGGCTCTGCGGTGGGGGCAGGGATGGCAGGCTGGGCTGCCTTACCTACTCTCCGGGTTCATGTCCACCGCAGGGCACTCACACCACAAACATTTTGTCTTTGCAGCTGAGGACTGCCTGCAGCTCGTCAAGTTGCCCAAGGTGAAGTGCATACGCAACAGCGAGCGGCAAGGTAGGTCTGTGCGGCTGGGCGGGACCTTGGAGTGTGGGTGTGGGGGGCTGGGGATGTGCGTTTAGTGTGCAGGGAATGTCGTGTGGCTCCGCTGTGAGCTCTCTGGAAGACGGAAGGACAGGGGCGCCCACTTGCCCATTTGTCACTGCCGCAGGTCTGGTCCGGTCCCGGATCCGGGGCGCCAACGTTGCCAAGGGCACCACTCTGACTTTCCTGGACAGCCACTGTGAGGTGAACAGGGACTGGCTCCAGCCCCTGCTGCACAGAGTCAAAGAGGTGAGTGGGGCAGACTGAGGGTCACGGTGCTGCGCCCCCACCTTCTCTAGGCTGTCTCAAGCCCGCACTTCACATACGCTCCCCGGCCCTCTGGGAGAGGGGTGGGACTGAGTGCTGTCCCCATGTGACAGATGGAGACACTGAGGTAGAGCTGTCTGCCTGCCGTCACATAGCAGGCGGTGGGGCGGCAAAGCCGGGGACCTGTTCTTTGTATCACACTGGCACCTGCAGCAGGCCTGTGAGTGGGGTTGCTGGCAGCTGCTGATACATGACCCCTGCAGCTTTTGGGTGAGAGAACTGCCCAGAACTATTTCTCCCAGACGATAGAAGGTTCTGGAAAGGGAGCCCTGATGAGTGCCTTTTGTGACAAGAAGGCAGCGGAGGTGACTGGGCCTTGTCATCCAATTCCTGAGGCTTCTGTCTTCCCTCCACCCACGCGTCACCCTTGCCCAAAGGCTGAGGCACGTGGGCAGAATGCCGAGAAACCTGAATTCCTGGCCTCTGCCTGCCCTTAAATTGCTCTGGAATTCCGTCTGCTTCCTCACTCCATGTCTCAGTTACTCCTTTTGAAAATGAAAAGAACCTTCCCTTAATGTTCCGGTTGGTATTATATATTCCACAGACCGTCCACCCCTGTCCTGATCTGTAGAAGGCTCTGTACTGTAGGGGCTTAGCATTTTGCCGTTCCTGTCCGCCCTGAGTCACCGACTCCCACAGCTGCTCTGTGAAGTACGAGGCCGCGTAGTTCTCACATGCCCATTTCACAGATGAGGACATGGTGTCGGGGGAATGGCGTGACTTGGGCTGATTTTCCCTGGTGGCACCACACGCGCCTGAGCCCCCACCGCCTCTTCGCCGTGCCGTGGTGATTTCCTCCTTGCTCTTTGTGGCAGCTTCCCTGCTCTTCCCCGCAGCATGACCGTGTTGAGGACGAAGGAATCCGTATGTGTGAACTGCTCAGAGAAGTGGGAAATCCTTCCCGACTCTGTTCGTTCCGATGAGAGAACCTCGGCGGGTGTGCAGAGCTCTCACGCGTGGGCCCAGATGCGAATACCCATCCCGTGATCGCCTGCTCCGAGATTGGGAGAGGCGCTTGGCGCCGTTTAGGAAAATCCTCTCTTCCCCTCTTTCTGGCACAGTCCAGGTGAAGAGGTCTGCATTGAGAAATAGTAGATTATGAATAGACCGTTTAGTTGAGGGGCTTTGCCTGGCCCTAGAGGTACTTCCAAATCCTCCCCTTGCTGTGTCCCAGACGGGAGGGGATGGGGGGGCTGAAAGTGCCAACGCTTTATCATGTAGTTGGCTCACCCCCCCACCCCAGAAACAGTCATCTCATTAGCAAAAGCTCAGGTTTGGTGAGAAACGATTGCTGTGAATCACGAAGATGCCCCTGTCACCCCATCACTCAGGAAATCCCCAGGGTTTCAGGTCTCGTTCAGTGAACCAGGAACAAAGTCCAGGCGTAGATCTCCTCTGTATCACAACATCACGGTATAAACACATCTTTAATTAAGCTTTTTATTTTAATTTGAGCATAGTTAGCATACGGTGTTATATTAGTATCAGGTGCATAATATAGTGATTCAACAATTCCGTATGTTGCTCGGTGTTCATCACAACATGTGTACTCGGAATCCCCTTCCCCCGTTTCACCCCTCCCCCCACCCACCTCCGC
>NC_048221.1:120086492-120096545 GCF_002007445.2 Ailuropoda melanoleuca
CATAACAGGCAGAGGCCACTCCACTGGTTCTCCAAGGAACGGGGAAAGCCTGGCTTTGTAGCAGGTATGGAAGACTTTGAGTGTCCCTGAGGGGCTCAAGAGGGAGATAAACCTTACATTTAAAAAAAAAAATGTCTTGGATTCTCTGCTGCGAGTCTTTGAGGACCTACACAGTAAATTTAGTAGATCCTTGATTGTTGGGGTGTGTGTGTGTGTGTGTGTGTGTGCCCCTAACCTACATTCCTGGACATGGAAACCTTTGGAGGGTTGACCCTGGGACCCAGAGCCCAGAGCAATTTATAGCGCTAGAGGTTCCTGACTTGTATCTGTGGGAATCACTAGCCTGATTGCAGGCTGGAACCACCCCCTCCTTTCATTCCCCTCGGACTGGGTGGGCTCCGTGGGAGAGAGGGTAAGGTTGATAAACCAGTGAAGCAAAGCCAACATGGTGGGGTCCCAACGTGGAGTTCAGAGGATTGGTGAATCAAACAAGTGATGGGTAAGCTGACAAGCCGGGGGTCTCCTCCTGCCCATCCTGGCACATTCCCCTGAATGGTGGAGAGTTAAGCCATCTCTGTGTGATGGGATACCCTGAACAGATCACTTAACAGATAAGGTCTCCAGGATCAAAAGCCCATGATCAGAAAGGAGACTCTGAAATTTATCTCATCCATTGTGTGGTCTCCCAGCAGTTTTTGCTAGAACCCATTAGAGTGAGCAGGACTCTTGTCTCATTTTTTTAATGGTTTGTAAGAAAGGAGAAGAGTCTCCAGGTGACCGTACCAAGAATTCCCATGTGGGAGTGCTTCCTAGTAAGCACACAGGTGCTGCTGTGTGACCGACCTGCACCAAAGAGGCCACTTTGCATGGACTGGGCCACGTTGTATATCGATAGCAGTGGTCGGTCAGCCTCATCCAAAACCCACAACCACCCTGGAGTCAGGACAAGGCTCTGCGGTGGGGGCAGGGATGGCAGGCTGGGCTGCCTTACCTACTCTCCGGGTTCATGTCCACCGCAGGGCACTCACACCACAAACATTTTGTCTTTGCAGCTGAGGACTGCCTGCAGCTCGTCAAGTTGCCCAAGGTGAAGTGCATACGCAACAGCGAGCGGCAAGGTAGGTCTGTGCGGCTGGGCGGGACCTTGGAGTGTGGGTGTGGGGGGCTGGGGATGTACGTTTAGTGTGCAGGGAATGTCGTGTGGCTCCGCTGTGAGCTCTCTGGAAGACAGAAAGACAGGGGCGCCCACTTGCCCATTTGTCACTGCCGCAGGTCTGGTCCGGTCCCGGATCCGGGGCGCCAACGTTGCCAAGGGCACCACTCTGACTTTCCTGGACAGCCACTGTGAGGTGAACAGGGACTGGCTCCAGCCCCTGCTGCACAGAGTCAAAGAGGTGAGTGGGGCAGACTGAGGGTCACGGTGCTGCGCCCCCACCTTCTCTAGGCTGTCTCAAGCCCGCACTTCACATACGCTCCCCGGCCCTCTGGGAGAGGGGTGGGACTGAGTGCTGTCCCCATGTGACAGATGGAGACACTGAGGTAGAGCTGTCTGCCCACCGTCACACAGCAGGCGGTGGGGCGGCAAAGCCGGGGACCTGTTCTTTGTATCACACTGGCACCTGCAGCAGGCCTGTGAGTGGGGTTGCTGGCAGCTGCTGATACATGACCCCTGCAGCTTTTGGGTGAGAGAACTGCCCAGAACTATTTCTCCCAGACGATAGAAGGTTCTGGAAAGGGAGCCCTGATGAGTGCCTTTTGTGACAAGAAGGCAGCGGAGGTGACTGGGCCTTGTCATCCAATTCCTGAGGCTTCTGTCTTCCCTCCACCCACGCGTCACCCTTGCCCAAAGGCTGAGGCACGTGGGCAGAATGCCGAGAAACCTGAATTCCTGGCCTCTGCCTGCCCTTAAATTGCTCTGGAATTCCGTCTGCTTCCTCACTCCATGTCTCAGTTACTCCTTTTGAAAATGAAAAGAACCTTCCCTTAATGTTCCGGTTGGTATTATATATTCCACAGACCGTCCACCCCTGTCCTGATCTGTAGAAGGCTCTGTACTGTAGGGGCTTAGCATTTTGCCGTTCCTGTCCGCCCTGAGTCACCGACTCCCACAGCTGCTCTGTGAAGTACGAGGCCGCGTAGTTCTCACATGCCCATTTCACAGATGAGGACATGGTGTCGGGGGAATGGCGTGACTTGGGCTGATTTTCCCTGGTGGCACCACACGCGCCTGAGCCCCCACCGCCTCTTCGCCGTGCCGTGGTGATTTCCTCCTTGCTCTTTGTGGCAGCTTCCCTGCTCTTCCCCGCAGCATGACCGTGTTGAGGACGAAGGAATCCGTATGTGTGAACTGCTCAGAGAAGTGGGAAATCCTTCCCGACTCTGTTCGTTCCGATGAGAGAACCTCGGCGGGTGTGCAGAGCTCTCACGCGTGGGCCCAGATGCGAATACCCATCCCGTGATCGCCTGCTCCGAGATTGGGAGAGGCGCTTGGCGCCGTTTAGGAAAATCCTCTCTTCCCCTCTTTCTGGCACAGTCCAGGTGAAGAGGTCTGCATTGAGAAATAGTAGATTATGAATAGACCGTTTAGTTGAGGGGCTTTGCCTGGCCCTAGAGGTACTTCCAAATCCTCCCCTTGCTGTGTCCCAGACGGGAGGGGATGGGGGGGCTGAAAGTGCCAACGCTTTATCATGTAGTTGGCTCACCCCCCCACCCCAGAAACAGTCATCTCATTAGCAAAAGCTCAGGTTTGGTGAGAAACGATTGCTGTGAATCACGAAGATGCCCCTGTCACCCCATCAATCAGGAAATCCCCAGGGTTTCAGGTCTCGTTCAGTGAACCAGGAACAAAGTCCAGGCGTAGATCTCCTCTGTATCACAACATCACGGTATAAACACATCTTTAATTAAGCTTTTTATTTTAATTTGAGCATAGTTAGCATACGGTGTTATATTAGTATCAGGTGCATAATATAGTGATTCAACAATTCCGTATGTTGCTCGGTGTTCATCACAACATGTGTACTCGGAATCCCCTTCCCCCGTTTCACCCCTCCCCCCACCCACCTCCGCGCTGGTGACCATCAGTTTGTTCCCTGCTGTTAAAGGTCTGTTCCTTCGTTTCTCTCTCTCCTTTGCTCATTTGTTTTGTTTTTTAAATTCCACATGTGAGTGAAGTCATATGGCATTTGTCTTTCTCTGACTGACTTATTTTACTTAGCATTATGCCCTCTAGATCCATCCATGTTGCTGCAAATGGCAAGATTCACCCTTCTTTATGGCCTCATAATATTTCTGTGTGTGTGTGTGTGTGTGTGTGTGTGTGTGTGTGTGTGTGCGCGCGCACCACATCTTCTTTATCCATTCATCAGTCGATGGACGCCTGGGCTGCTTCCATATCTTGGCTATTGTAAATAATGCTGCTATAAATACAGGGGTGCTTGTATCCCTTTGAATTAGTGTTTTTGTATTTTGGGGTAAATACCTAGTAGTGTGATGACTGGATCGTAGGGTAGTTCTATTTTTAACTTTCTCAAGGAACCTTCATACTGTTTCCCACGGTGGCTGCACAGTTTGCATTCCCACCAACAGTGCACGAGGGTTCCTGTTTCTCCCCATCCTCTCCAACAATTGTTGTTTCTTGTGCTGTTGATTTTAGCCATTCTCACAGCTGTGAGATTGTATCTCGTCGTGGGTTTGATTTGCATTTGCCTAATGATGAGTGAGGTGGAGCATCTTTTCATGTGTTTGTTGGCCGTCTGGCTGTCTTCTTCGGAGAAATAACTGCTCTGGTCCTCTGCCCGTTTTTTAATTGATTGTTTTTTTTTTTGGTGTGAGTTTTATAAGTTCTTTATATATTTTGGAGGCTAACCCTTTATCAGATAGGTCATTTGCAAATATCTTCTCTCAGTCAGTGGCTTGTCTTTTAGTTTTGTTGATTGTTTCCTTCACTGTGCAGAAGCTTTTTACTTTGATGTGGTCCCAATAGTTTATTTTGGCTTTTGTTTCCCTTGCCTCAGGAGACATATCTAGAAAAAAATTGCTGTCCAATGTCAGAGAAATTACTGCCTGAATACCCAGTTTATCCATTCCTCTGCTAATAGACATTTTGGGTTGTTTCCACCTTTTTACTATTGTGAATAGCGCTGCTGTGAACTTAGTATGTAAGTTTGAATACCTGCTTCCAATTCTTTGGGGTCCATACAAATGAGTGGAATGGTGGGCTCACGTGGCAGTTCAGTGTTTGACTTATAGGACCGCCCCCAGGCTGATGTGGCCCTGCAGGGTATGTTAGGGGGCCTTGCTTTCCTCAGATAGCCTTAATGAACCCTTTCTGCCCCAGGGCCTCAAAGGCCATCACAGAAGCCCTCTCTGAAAAATGCTCTCACTCCTACATCCCTGGCCAGCCTCACCTGCAGCTCAGAGAAACCTTCATCTCCTCCTTCCTGCATGTGAGTGCTGCTTGTAGCCCAGGCTCCTGTGGGAGTCATTTGGCTCCAAGATAGAGCTCATCTTCCCAGGCTGAGCTCCCAGTCCCCACCACTGTCTGACCTAAAGCTTTGGTAGCAGAGGACTGGTCGGACAGACCCGGGTCTGTGGTCCGACTCTGCCCCTTGCAGGGGCCACAGCAGCCTCCATGGGGTGCAGAGACTTTTACCAGGCCCTGATTCCTGTTGATGGAACATTCCCCTGAGACATCCCCTTCAGGACAGGGATGTGGGCGTGTGTCAGCCTGTGTTAACACGTGTCTTTGTATGTGTCTTGTCTCAGAGTAAAACGTGATTTGTCTTGTGAGTGGAAGTGGAAATTTTAAGCTGTAATTGGAGTTTGGGATTTTCAAAAATAGAAAGAAATAAGAAAGAGCTGGGCTTGGGCTGTCAGAAGCCGTCCTCAGCTGGTCTCGTCCACATGGAACCCTCTCGATGTCCCGTTTCTTCCCTTCGGGTTACGCGACGATATTTGAAACAAGCACCAGGTTGGTTTTAATTTTTTTAACAGAGGCTCTTCCCCCCCGCTCCTTATCTACATATTTCTTTAGTTGGAAAAAAGATTTTGAGAAATTTCAATCCCTGTAGCATTTGGTAAATTTATATAAATAATGGCTTACATATGCTTCAAAGCCTTTCACACGCCTCCCTCCTTTGTTCCATCCAAAAGCCCTGTGAGGAAGGCACGATAGTTTTGCAAATAATAATTTGTCTTTGCTTTATAGATGAAGAGACAGTTCCTCAGTGTGTGCTGGTGTGTTCAAGGTGACATGTATTCTAGGTGGCAGAACCAGAACAAGAACCCAGGTCTCTTGTCACCTCCTCGAGGACCCCTCCTTCTCCTGCACCCCTCCCCCTAAGCCTCCATCACCTGTCCCCCACTTCCCTAGACTGTGAGGCCTTACTCCCTTGTACTCGCCACAATTCCTAAACTCTAAGAGGTGCTTGGTAAAGCTGGTTGACCAAATGAGTGAATGATCTCTCTAGGAGGTTTTTTGCTTTTTTTTTTTAATTTTTATTATTTTTTTTAGAGGGATGGGAGTGGCAGAGGGAGAGGGAGAGAGAGAATCTTAAGCAGCCTCCACACCCAGGGCAGAGCCTGACGTGGAGCTTGATCTCACAACCCTGAGATCATGACCTGAGCCAAAATCAAGAGTTGGACACTTAACCAAGTGAGACACCCAAGTGGCTATCTCTTGGAGTTTTTTGAGGGCCCGTTCACAATGTGGCTTTAATTATATGCATGGGCGGAGGAAGGAGAGGTATCCCGCAAGGATGATTGATGCCCATTGGCTGGTACATTCAGCCTCTGTCATTGCTGGGCTTCTGTCCATGGGGCAGGGCTGGGGCCCACGCTCGGATTTGTGTTGGGGAGGGGGGTAAAAGGGGTGCAGTCCTGGGTCTGTCAGGGGTTCATCCAGCTGCCTGATTAAGCCTACCTGTGGGCCTAGCCTTAAAGACCAGCCTCCCGGAGCACAGAGGCAGGGACATGTGGTGGGTCTGGGTGTCTTTATGGAGAGTCCCTCTATCCCTGAACCCGTAGGAGGAGAGGCCATCTTTCGCAGCAGTAACGGACCCACCTGCTTTGCTGCTAGCCATTGACATGGTGTCCTCAGAGGGAGTTAATCGACAGCCTCCTTAGCCAACACCGATGCATCGCCCGCCGCCCAGCACATTGTGTGTTGGGGGGGAGGTCAACACAGCTGGAGCAGTTACTGACCCCCTAGGTAACTCAGAGAGCTTTGTGTCGTGGCTTCAAGGCTCATGTATGTAGTCTCAGGCAGCTGCTTTTAAGGTCACGGCCCCGCACAGCATTTAGCCCCACACAGCATTTAGCCCCACACGTCCCTCATCACCTCTCTGGGCTCCATGACTCAAGCAGACACCACACATGAGCTGTGACCAGAATAAGAAAAAGGCAGGAGCCCTCAGAACTTATAGGGAGAGGGTGCCAGAGCCAGCACACCCTGGAGGCAGGTCCATGGGCGGCTTCTGGGGAAAGCTGCGGCCGAGGTAAGTAACCAGCATTTTAGTTGGCATTTCATTTTCCAAATATTGAGGAGAAATTAAAAAACCAGGTTGGCGGTGGTCCCCAAGACCACCCTCAGGTTCAGTCATTCACTGGAAGGACCTGGAACTTAGCAAAGCTGTTATATTCATGATTGCTGTTTAGTAGAGCAGGTGGATACAGGTGAAAATCCTCAGTGGGAAAGGTGCGTAGGGTTCCAGGCACGAGCTTCCAGTGGACCTCCCCAGTGGGGTTGTACAGACAGCATTTCCTTCTCCCAACAGCGATGCAGAATGACACGTACAGATCATTGAGAAACAGGGGAGCCCACCCGAGCCTTGGGGTCTGGGCTTTCTGTTGGGGGTCCATCACATAGCCATGGCTGACCCCTCATGGTCTCCATGCCCCTCCAGAGGTCAGATCGAGCCGGCACCACACAGCCCAAGGGCCTTACCATAAGTCACAGTGTTAGCACAGACTGTCTGGTATATCCCAAGGCTCCCAGGTGAACAGACACTCTTAGAGGCAGGACATTTGGATGGCTGAGAAGTGACTGCCCAGAAGCCAGGCAAGGGCCAAGCATATCTGTGGGCAGGGTGAATCCTTTACTGCACAAGGGTCTTCGTAAGGACTTAGCGAAGCTACAGAGACCCCAAAACTCAGCGAGCAAAGGCAAAATGAGAGCTTTGTCAACCTCACAGAAGTTCAGTCTGAACTTCTGAGAACATGTCAGAATTCAAGTCACAGGAATGTCTTCGGGGTTGTATGGGTAGGTATTGGTGTGGATGGCTGGGCTTGCCCATGCTGTGCGCACACACACACACACACACACACACACACACACACACATAGACGCAGGACGACAGTGCCCAAGAAGCACCTGGAGAGCTGAGGCAGCTGGGCAGGGGCCGTGTTGACTGCGGGAGAAGCATCTGTGTGCGTCCCAGAGGTAGGAGCAATGCATTGAAAATGAGCATTTCCTTCCACACGCGCCACTCGGCTTCCGAGGTACCTTGTCACTGTCAGGATGGAAGCTGAGGGCCAGATGAAGTCTGTGAACATAAAAGCAGGCACCTGGTGAGTCTGAGCTTAAAAAAAGAAGACAGCCTCATTTGGGAGAGAGATTGAACCAGGAAATGAAATGGCTGCAAGGAGAAGCAGAGTCTCATGCCCATGCTGGCCGGGGGGGCGGGCGGGAGTACACCGAGGACTACAAAAGTGGCCCTGCCTCATTTGCCCACCCCTGCTGGTGCTCCCAGGCTGCCTGATTCCCACTTGGCTGCGGAGTGGCCTTCCCACTGCCCCCAGGCCCTCCTCCTGCAAGTCAGGTACAGGGTGTTCACCCAGAGCGGGGAAGACTTTGAAAATCTTTTCATTGCCTTGACAGCCCGCAGCACTGGTGGATATGTCTTGCATATTTTGAAAACGTTTCCTGGGTGGCTTTGATGCCTATGGACAGGGTGGCCTGCAGGATGCAGCAAGTAAGGGAGCTGAAGAATGAGATACAGGCCCTTTGTGGAAGGTCTTGAATGCCAGGCTGAGGAGTGTGAACCTTATCTTCCAGGGAGCTCAGGGTTTTCGCGGCTGAGCTGCAGAGTGAGATTTTCCTATCGGAATGACAACGTCCCTGGCCACCAAAGGGAAGAGGGTGAGAGAAGGTTAGGAGTCCACTACGGTTTGCCAGGAGTGAGGGAAAAAGAGAGGCACGACACGCTTAGAAGAGCAGTTTCGGAGTTAGAATCGGCAGAACTGATCTGGGCGATGCGCGGAGGCGAAGCTTCTTTTGCTGGGGAGGGCAGAGGTCTACATGATGGTTCTGTTAGCAGAAATAGGCAACCAAGGGAAAGGAGCACGTTTGGGGAGAAGACGATGAAGCCATCACTGAAAGCCCGTGTGAAATCCACATGGAAGGGGTCAGTGGCCTCGTGGGCCCGAGTCTGGGAGCAAGGGGGGTAAGTCTGGGCTGGAGGCACATATCTGTGAGGATCGTGGGTGACATCTGAAGGTAGGAGTCTCCGGAGATGCTGTTCATCAACTTGCCCGGAAACATTCGCATCAAATGAAAACATTTGGGAATTTCAAGCTGCTCTTCCTGTGGGTGTGTGGCTTTGCCTCATGCGACTGCTGGCTGAGGTCACCTTCCCGGCTGCCTGTGGCCTCTGCCTCCCGAGAGCCCACGGGAAGGACCTCTGGAGCCCCCTTCTTCCTGCCTTCCCCTTTCTCAGTGTTCTCACTCTCCAGCCACCCCTGTTGTGTACCCACCATGCTCAGATGGCCGTTGGGCCAGAAGAAGGCTCATAGCATTTTAGGCACTGGAACTCGAGAGGTCATAGCATCCAGTGCTCCGTTTCATAGATGAGAAAATTGAGATCCTGAAATGGAAGTGCTTGGTCAGGGCCACAAACCCAGCCTGGCATTACCCGCTGATTCCTTGACGCCACCGACTGAGCCCGGAGTCTGCTGTCTTACAGGACTACACGCGGGTGGTGTGCCCGGTGATTGATATCATCAGCTTGGACAACTTCAACTACGTAGAGTCCGCCACGGAGCTCAGAGGGGGTGAGTGGGACCAACGCCTTCTCCCCGGCGAGGACTCACTGCTCCCCCTGGTCGGCACTTTCTGGGGGAGAGTGGGGAGACATCTGCTAGTGGTTTGTCTGGAGCGTCCAGCCCTGTGTCCTGTAATGTCAGTAGCTCTGGGTGTGGCCTTACCACTGAGACTCTGAGTGGAATGGCCAGGGGAGCAAGTGGNGTGTCCTGTAATGTCAGTAGCTCTGGTGTGGCCTTACCACTGAGACTCTGAGTGGAATGGCCAGGGGAGCAAGTGGGACACGTTCAGACCCCAGAGCTCAGGCTCTGACATGGGCTCGCCCTGGGACCTGAGAATAGGAGGGAAGTCAAGGACCTCCCGGCTAGGTGGGGCCTGACCTGTTCTAGCATCTCAGCAGTGGACACCACATGCTGTCTGAGTCCCACCACGGTTCTGCTCAGGGCCTAGTGCTGGTCCCCCAAGACTGATTTGAGATGATTCAGCCCCATAAAAACCTGCTCATACCTTTCCTAAGGCTCCTGGCCAAGGGCCAGACCCATAACAACCATCCATCCTGTCCCCGTTGGACTCTGTTGAACCTGACTCTGTCGTCTGCCCTTTATCCCCTAACTCTGCCCAGCAGAGAAGACTCAGGGAGGCAACAGGAGGTAGAAAGAAACTCTGAGAGGGAAATTCGATGGCCTTCTTGCTGATCAGCCTGGATGAGACCTGCTGTCTCCAGGCTCAGCTTCCCCGGATGTGTTCTAGAACACAGCTTCTAGAAAAGGGATGTGTCGTGCAAATCAATCGAGTGGGTGTTGTGTTCTAGGGTTTGACTGGAGCCTCCACTTCCAATGGGAGCAACTCACCCCAGAGCAGAAGGCTCAGCGTCTGGACCCTGCTGAGCCCATTAGGTAAGTGAGGCCAGCGGTAGGTAGGCAGATCCGTCACCACCGGGTCCTTCCCACTGCCACATGGTATAGGAGACATTCCACATTAGATGCTCAAAAGACTGGGCAGAGACCAAGAGA
>NC_048221.1:120096645-120110497 GCF_002007445.2 Ailuropoda melanoleuca
GGGGGGCCCACAGGGCCCTGGTAAGACGACCAGCGGGTTGGAGGGGAGACAGGAGGAAACAAGTGAGGATGGTGGGTGGGGAGGGCAATTTGCCCTCAAGTGTGAATCTGACGTCTAAAGAAAGTAAGATCGCGGTGCCCCCATTGAGGATGGAATAATTACCGGTCTCCCTGCCTGGAATTCAAAGTGGATTAGGGCCTGCGTGACATTCATCACCGGGGAGATTGTGCCGGCGCTGACTCAGCGAGAACCCCCTACTGATTCCCTACATCGTCTCTTTGCTCCGTCCCCCTCACTTAAGAAAGTGATGACTTGGCAGGAGCCGCAGGCGTGCAAAGCGGAGGGTCCGGGCAGTGCCTGGAAGGCCCTCTGCCCCTCGCCTCCCTGCACCGCACTTGGGATGCATAAGCCCCTGCCACATGGTGCCTCTGGATTACGAGACTTTCCCAGGAGTCAGCACATCCCCACAAGGACAGTCATCCTGATGTCAGTGGTGTAGATGAGGGCAGGGCAACTCCGTGCCTGGCTGTTAAATATCCCACACGATATACCTGTGAACGCTCATGCTCACCTGCACACTCCAGGCTGCAGCACCCAACCGCCCAGGTCAGGCCCAGGTCTCCGATCACCCCCGTTACAACACTTAGGACCCTGGAGCACAGAAGCTGTTCCCGCATCTCGGGCTGCAGGTCCTTGGGAGGCATCGGCACGACTGTGGGGGCGCGAAGGCGGACATTTGTCAGGAATGGATCGAGGTGCAGGGTGGTGGCTGGTCATAGAGGAGCCTCTCCTGTTGGCCACTAAAAGCCTTGAAGTCAGTGTCTTTGCACCCACAGCGGCGTTGGCCGGTGGTGGCCGTTGAGCGCTAAGGGGAGGTGGAGGTGGGACAAGGGCTGAGTTCTGGAGTGGGGGGATAGGTGTCAACCCCTGGGCACCCGCTGGCAGGTGTCAGGTCAACACCGCTGAAGGACATCTGCGACCCGGAGCAGGGCTGTTAGGATGAGTAGTAGGCTACTGCTTAAGGGAGGAGGACCGAAAAGAGCGCAGCCCAGGGGTAAATGAAGAGGCCATTTTCCTCCCATGGCTCATGTTGGCAGAATTAAAATAGTGGCAGTTTTCCTGCACCGATGCAGGAAAATGGGGAGGAGGGGGGCTGGTTTGCAGGTGGGGGAGAGGAGGCAGGCTGCAGCGGGCTAGGACGGGTGGCAGGGGGCCGAAGATTCACCCCATCTACCGGTGTGCAGCACTCCCCAGCAGAGTGTCACACGGCCCCTGGAAGCCCTGCAAGCAGTACTGGAGCCAGGACAGAGCCGGGGCTGGGGGCATGAACGGGAGCCCTCAGCGTCAAGTGAACCGTGCGGTCAGCTGAGGAAACAGTGTCAGGGAGACCCTGTAAAGACAGAGCCTTGGGGTGGAAGACTGCGGGAGACCAGAAGGAAGGTGAAGGACCAGGGGCAGGTGACTGCTTTCCAAGGTGGGGACCTGTGCCTGCTGTGGTAGGAGGCGGGACTAAGAGACAGAGGGAAGGGAGATGCTGGATAGGGGAGCAGAGAGAAAGAAACAGGTTTCCGGGGTAGGAGGGGTGGGGGAGGGGGAGGCAGAGTTTGCAGGGATTCGCGTTGCAAATGAGGAGGGACATATGTCTTATTTGAATACATGGAAAGGAAGAGACCATAGCCAAAACGTATGCGTATTTTGGGAAGAGGGCTGGCACAAAATTTGTAGGTTATATCTAGTAAACCAGATCTCCATCTCTAGTTTTGAAAGATGAGATGGTTTTCCTTTTTGGGAACTGGAGCAGACCGTATTTTGAGATCCTGGGGAGGAAATGAGTGGAGCACAGTAGACTTTTGGAGCGCAATGTTAAGGAAGATGTCCGGAGACGAAAGTCACACATGCAGGAACAGTCCCACCAGCTGACCCCTGCGGCCCCTCAGAGCACTCCCTGCTCCGTGTCCCCACCACAAACACTGGGCTGGGGGCACGTGAGCCCAACAGCACCCCAGCCAAACGCCACATTGCTATGTGTCGGGGGCCTGATGGAAAGTCAAAATCTCAAATGTTAGGTCCACAAATTTCCAGTGGCTTCGGTGGCAGAAGGAGGAAGCTGGAAGCGGGCACGGGAGGGCAGTGCTAAGGGGGTCTGTGCTCCAGAGACTGGCTTCAGGGGCATCTGATCACAGTTGTGGCTCATCTTTCCATCCTACTTAAGTTTGCCCCGTATTCTCAAAATTCTGTTTCATTTGATGTGGACAGCAGTCCTGTGGAGTCGAACCTCAGTGAGGTGAAGGAGGGCTCCCCAGGGACACGGCTCGGGGGCCGTTGCAGACTCGGGGCTCTTCCCGTCTCCCTCCCTCCGTGTTCTTGCCATCGNACCACAAACACTGGGCTGGGGGCACGTGAGCCCAACAGCACCCCAGCCAAACGCCACATTGCTATGTGTCGGGGGCCTGATGGAAAGTCAAAATCTCAAATGTTAGGTCCACAAATTTCCAGTGGCTTCGGTGGCAGAAGGAGGAAGCTGGAAGCGGGCACGGGAGGGCAGTGCTAAGGGGGTCTGTGCTCCAGAGACTGGCTTCAGGGGCATCTGATCACAGTTGTGGCTCATCTTTCCATCCTACTTAAGTTTGCCCCGTATTCTCAAAATTCTGTTTCATTTGATGTGGACAGCAGTCCTGTGGAGTCGAACCTCAGTGAGGTGAAGGAGGGCTCCCCAGGGACACGGCTCGGGGGCCGTTGCAGACTCGGGGCTCTTCCCGTCTCCCTCCCTCCGTGTTCTTGCCATCGTTTGGAAGCAATCTGGCAAAGTCCTTTCTTTATCCTAGTACAGACGTTGCCCCCCGCCCCCATCCCCGAGCTTCCTGGGAATGAGCTGTAGCCCATTCGGGGCAGCACCTGGATAGGCAGAAGGGCAGGTGTAGAGAAGGTGGCAGCAGTGGGGCTGGTGTCCAGGGTGCCTTGCCTGCAGCTCAAGCACACGGGGCAGGAGGCAGTAGGGGGTAGGGAAAGTCTGGCTGAGGACAGGCGAGCGAGAGAGCAGGTGAGGATCTTGGTGAAGACATTGTGTCCAGGCACCTGCTTGGACAGCTGGAAAGGGAGGAGTCAGAAAGCAAGAAGTGGAGGGACAGAGAGAGGACCCAGGGAGGTGGGGCCCAACGTGCTGGAGGGTGCAATGCATGTATATGGTAGGAAGGCACCAGAATATTCACATCCCCCTTCCCTGCTCCTGGACCCCAGCCTGCTTCCACATGTCCCTCTTCTCCCCCCCACCCCCGCCCACTGCCAGCAGGAGCAGTCACCCAGGGGCATGGATTTCCCCTGAGCCAGCCTGCCCTCCTCATATTTGAGCTTGACTGCAGAATCACGAACCAGGCAGGAATTCCCAAATTGAAAGCTGGCATTTCCCACCAGTGGGGTGTACGGGGCAGCCTGCCCTAGGTGCAGTCAATAAGGAGGTGCACTCTCTGTAGAGAAGTTAAAAGCAGTCCCAGCACTGTCCAACAGTCACTCAGCAGTTCCAAGCCGCAGCAGTGATAAGATACTCCCCGCCACCACCTTGGTGTGCGGCTGCTTCCTTCCGGGGCAGAAGCACTGCCTCAAGCTGGCCAGGACACGGCCCCAGGGGAGAGGTGCGCACTCCAGCCTAATCCCAGCTGCCTCTGTGGACTCCTCTCCTGCAGCTGCAGCAGCCAACTGGGAACAAATGGGCATGTGTGCAAAATCCCCGCCCTGGGGAGCGACCCAACAACACGGTAGAGGCTTCCAGCATTTTCTATACCTACTCTCAGTTACTGCCCAGACGTCTCCCCCCAGGCCACAACTCCGGCTCCCTTACAGAGCAGCAGAATTGCGGTCGGGGTGTTGGGACGTGCTCTGCGGGACGTCTCGTCCAGGTGCTTGCTGGAAATCCTGCCCAGGGGTGTTGGCACCCCGTCAGAGTGTGAACCTCACTACCTCCATGACAGCCCCTTCTATCTGGGCCTTGACTGTCATGAAATTCTCCTGTATTCTTGAATGGAAAAGTCTTTCTCCTTGGTCCTGATTCTAACCCTCCGGGGTCATACGAGCACATCTAATCCATCTGCCATGTGTCCAGAAGCAGCAGTCTGGGTCACCCCAAGGCTTCTCTTGTCCGGGCTAAAGCCCTGTAGCAGGGCCCTTCGCCAGGCTGGTCCCCGAATGTGGCTCCCCATGAATGTGCTCCTCCGAGCCAGCCCGTTTGTTTCCATATTCACTGGCATCACCCTCCCAGCTGTGAGTTAGCATCATTTGCAGAAGGGGAAAATGAGGTTGCCCAGCCAGCAGAGCACACAGTCTGACTGTGGAACCAGCTCTTAACCCCCAAGTCCCAGGCTGGACACAGAGGGTGGGGGGAGTGCTGACCACTTCCTTGGACCTGGTGCCCCGATGCTGCCATCCTGTGTCCCCTTCCCTCTGGGGAGCACAGAGCCGTGATGAGGGGGCACGCCTGTCTTGCAGAAATCTCCTTCAGAGTGTGGATGTGTGGTGGCAGCCTCGAGATTGTCCCTTGCAGCCGAGTGGGCCATGTCTTCCGCAAGAAACACCCGTATGTTTTCCCAGATGGAAATGCCAACACATATATAAAGTAAGTGCGAGTCCCAGGCGCTCTGTGGGGGCAAGAGGAAGCCAAGGGCTTTCCCGGTGATGGCTCGTGGCTGTCCCTGGTTCTCTGGTTGGATGTCTGAGTGTTCTGGATGCTTAGGAGTCACACGTCGTGTGCCCTGGGACTCTGCCTGAGCAGGGGAGGTCAGACTGCCCCCCCCAGCATTAGGAGGAAGCCTGAATCTCTTCTCCACTGCTGATGTCCCCGCAGCTTGACAAGACCCACAAGTCACTGGGCAGCACAGTCCTGCAGGGCTCTGGGTGTTTGGGGTTGTTTGGGATGGGGGAAGAAGATGCTGTTTTTGCCTCCGAGTTCTAGAAGATACACTGCTCCCACTTTCAGGCTGGGTCACCAGGGGAAAGATCGCTGGAAGGATTTGAAAATGGGGATGCACGAGTGGCTACCGCTCACATGCCTGTCCCAGGGCCCTGCAGGTGCACAAAGACCAGCTAGGGCCAGCCCCGTGACCCTGGGTGTTTGCACCTCCTGCTGGAGGACAAGATGAAGATCCCGGGGTCTCAGTGAGCTGGTGGTGCCCACTTGCTTATTCCTGCTCCATCCCTTCATACACCTTCTCCTGTGATTGCTTTTCCTTCAGTCTTCTCTTCTGTTTTAGAAACATTTCATGTATATCCCTCTTTCCTCCAGTTTCTTCTCACCTTTTCCCTTATCCCCTTTGTCACTCGTCATCTGACAGCTTCACTTACCCATCTATCTCCTTTCCCTTTTTTCTTTTCTGTCATCTGGTCCATTTGGGGGAGGGAGGAGCTAAGCATTTCTTCATTTGAGTTGTCATTTTCCTCATTTGTCTTCTTCCATCCTCGGTTTTCACACGTATGAGCAGGTAAGGGTCATGTCCTGACACGAACGTCTCGGGGCTAGCATGGCTCTGAGCAGGGGGAAAGTTAACAACACATTTTGCAGAAACTGGGTGGGCGAAGGTGGGACGGTGAGAAACCCAGTGGGCACCAAAGGCAGGGCTGCCTCGGCCCTCGGGTTTCCAGGAGGAAAAGGTGAGCAGGGGACACCTGCTGTGGGAAAGCGATGGGGCAGCAGCCCTGGGCTCCAGAACATTCACTGCCTTTGAGTCTGGGCCCTGGCCAGTGGGGTCAGTCAGGGGTTTTGAAAGGCGGCACAGGGGTCTCCTAAGCAGTATCCAGCTTGCTGATGGTTAGGCCTGGGCAAGGAGCCAACAAGGCGCTGGGAACTGCCTTCCCTGCGCCAAGCACAGGCTGCCGATGGGTGACTGTCATTTTGGGTCCACCAGCGTGGAAGGACTTGTCATAGCCCTCCACGGAATGCCTCTGCTCCAGACAGAATCAGAAGTCTGCAGGCGCACGCCCTGTTTAGTGAGGCCCCAAGTTCACGGACGGGGGCCCTGGCGGGGGCTGCTCCTACTCCGCCCCCTGGCATCTGCTTTCTGATGACCTCTCTCATGCCCTGGGGCTCTTCCTGGTATGGCTGCCTCCTGCCTGCTGAACGGTGCCATACGTCCTCCATGTCTGTCTGTCTCTCTCTTTTCCTGAGAGAGTAAACACCTGGTGGAAAAGACTAGCGTGCTGGCCACATGGCCAACAGATGGCTTGATTACTTGATTCTTGACACCTGCAGCAGCGCTGGGACGTGGCGCGTGATTGGCTGTCCTGCCCGGAGCTGGGGGGCACCAGCACTTCCCCTGCATAGAGGGGGCGCACCTGGAGTAGAAGCCTGGGGGCAGCGGGAGGCGAGCTGGCCACCGCAGGCCCTGCCTCTGTCCTTTTGGTTCCCGACAACGCAGACATGTGTGGACTGTCCCGGCTCTTTTCTCCCTATTTTTTTGTGCTGCGTAAGTTCCGTTTCTGGCACCATTTCCTGGTGTGTACCTTTTGGGGAGGAGTTTGTCCTTCTACTGAAGTCCTGTGTCTTGGAGTAAGAAGGCCCTCTTGGAGAGTGGCTGGGCGCAGTACCCACGGAAGAAGGCCCCCAGCTGGGAAATGCCTATGTGTGCGTGTTGACTGCTTTGGGACACCGCGTGTCTCCCCAGGAACACCAAGCGGACCGCGGAGGTCTGGATGGACGAGTACAAGCAGTACTACTATGCAGCCCGGCCATTCGCCCTGGAGAGGCCCTTCGGCAAGTAAGTGTCCCTTCTGGTGGCTTTGCACCGAGGGTCAAGAGGAGCGCCAGCTCCTGCCCTCCTGTCCGCTTAGCCGCTCGCCCAGGCTGCAGCCGTTCTCCCTTTACGTCCCTTTGTGCTCCTGCCCTGTCCTGGGTGTGCGGGGTTTTTGGCTGCTCTTGTTGGATGACTGGCAACCTGGACCACCGCTCCAGGGTGTAGGTGTGCCTTGCACCACGGAGCCATGTTTCTAGCCTTTTACAGAAAGGTAGGGTGCGGGGCGTGACTCCCTTAGTCCCTCCAGGTCCGAGCTCCTCCTCCTCCTCGTTCTGAGTCACCCAAGCCCAAACCACCCTCCTTCTTGGAGGAGCAGTACCCTGCAGGAGTCCCCTAGAGCCGTGCTCCAGCTTCCTCAGGGTAGAAGAGGATAGGGAAGGAATTCTGTGCCGGATGCCGTAAAGGCTATTCTGGGAGTGCTCCCCAGACTCTGAGAAATGGGTTTAATTGCCTCTATTTTACAGGACAGGAGACTGAGGCGTCTGCAGGTTAAGGTACTTGCCCTGATCACATCACAGTACTGGGGGTTTGAGGCTCAAACCACACCTGTCTGATCCCAAAACCACATGCCGCGTTCTCCAACCCAGAGCTGATAAGAGCAAAATGGAAACTTCGTCTGTGTTAGCTTCTGATTGTTTTGAGGGGCAACCAACGGCTTTTTGTCATGCCGCTGTCCCTCAGTCAGACTAATGGTGAGCAGATGCATTTCTGCAGCCTACACCGGCCTCATCGACCGCGTCTGTTGAGCCGTCCCTGCTCAGGAGGATTAAATTAGACGCGGCCAAAATGGCTTGCGTCTCGGAAATTATAAAACTGTCCTGTCCCCCCGCCCCCAGTTCAATCGCTCAGAACCTCACACACCATTTGTCCTGAGTCCTCATCAAACTCCCGGCCCGCTGACCATGGCCATGCACCCCTGTTTCTTCACCTCCCTCCCTCCCCAGCTTGGGTTCCCTTCTCTTGCTTAGAGAGAGGGCTTAAAAGCCATCATCCTCAGATCTTTCACCCTGTTGTGCATCTGTCAGCACCTCGGGCAACGTTTTCTCAACCCTGGATGAACGCAACTTTGTGCCTTTCCCTCCCCTGTGCCCAGGCTGCTGAAGGTTCTGGAAAGTATCAGCCGGTGCTGCTAACACACTGTGGCCATCAGTCTCAGGCAGGCCTGTCAGTCCTGCTGCCTTTCCTGGCCATTATTCTCCCCAGTCCCTGTTTAAACCTCTCCTGTCTCCCTGCCCCCCGAGTCCACGCGTCACTCAGGGCAGATGACACCTTCTGTTTTATAGCTGAGATACATGGCATCGACTTCCCAAGACAAATCCACCTGGGAACTTCACTCTGTCTTCCCCCTTCTTTCATCTCCCAAGACAGGTGTGCCCCTGCCATGGTAGACCAACCCTCCGCCTGTACTCTGAGCCACCTTTCATCTGCATTCATTTGTAAATCAACATTTATGGAGCTCCCTCGCCTGGATTCATCCTCTCCTGCCTCCTGGCTCATGGCTTCTTAAACTTTAATGCGCACACAGGTCTCCTGGGGCTCTTGTTAAAATGTGGCTGCTGATTCCGTAGGGTTGCATTTCCAGTAAGCTCCCAGGTGGCGTGCTGCGGGTCTGAGGGCCTGTCCCGCCAGCAGAGCTCTGACCAAGCTTCCCAGACTAGCCTGCATGTTGCCCTAACGGAGGGAGGGTTCAGATGCTCCTGGGGCTGCTCCCAGAGAGCTGATTGGGCCTGGGGTGTGGCCTGCACTGGACAATTTTTAAAAAGCTTTCCCCCCACCCCCAGGATTCTGATGTGCAGCTGGTGGGGGAACCACTGTTCTAGGGGACCCTGCCCTCCGCTTCCTCATCCCTGATCTATCTTTGCTAATGCACGGTCCCCATCAGCATTTAAACTGACTCAGGGTCCTACATTTTATAACTTAGAAGATTTAAAAAGGAAGAGGAGGAAAGAGAAGAAACTACAAAAATTTTTCAATCCAGTGTCGCTGGTCCCCTGCACCCCCATCTACTCCTTCAGGGCGGAGCGTCCTGAAACACCTGTCTGTGTGCACTGTGGGGAGCTCATGCCCCGCCTCTCCTGAGTGCTTTCGGACACCTCCCCGTCCCTGAGAGCCCCCTTCTGGCTCACCCTGACCCACTCCTTGGGCCCTTTATGCTGCCATCTCCCCCAGCCAGCCACCTGCCTGGCTCCCCCTGGCGCACCCCTGACCACCATGCCTGCTGTCTCTTGTGCTGCTGCTCAGGCTTCACCTTCCTGGTCCCATCGCAGCCTCCCTTTTCTCCTTCCTGCCGTGTTTGGTGTTTGTGGTCTTCCCTGGGGTCCATCATTGCCGTCTTCGTACTATGCGTCCACCCCACCCCCCCGGCGTCAACCACCGCTTCTGTGCTGCTGACTCTTGGGTCTCTACCCCCGCCCTGGACCTCTCGTTCTCAGCCACGGTCCCTTCCATCCCAGTACAAACTGGACATCTCCACCTATATGCCTCCCGGGCTCCTCCAGCTCCAATCCTACAGGGAACTCAGCCGCTTTGCTTCTAAACACGCCCCCCCAGCCTGTCTCCCCCATCTCCACGAACACTCTTCCTTGTGTGCTGTGGCCCAAGCCACAGGCCTGGGTGTCAGCCTTGTTCTTCCCTCCTGCCACCTCCCCACGTCAAACAGTCCCCAAGTCCCGGTGCTGCTCCCTCCTTCATGCGTACAGCACCCAGGTCTTCGCTACAGGCTGTACATTCAGCTTTAAAAAAGAATTGACTTCATTCCTCTGCTCACATTGCTTTGAGCCCAGTGAGGAAACGTGGTTAGCGCTAAGAAGTCCAGTGTGGGGTGGAAGGTGGTAGGGCTGGCCGAGCAGGGCCAGTCCTGTGTGCTCACCCAGGAAGGACAAGGTACAGATGGAGCCAATGGGGGTGGCAGCAGTGCCGCTGGAGAGAAATGGAGGGACTTGGACCTGTCCCTTCTCTTCATTCCGCGCCCCACTTCCCTACCCGAGAGCACCATCAGCACGTGGGTGTCTCAGCCGCCTCCCACTGCTCTCCCGGTCTCTGGCGTTGCCCTGCCAGACCCATTTGCCACCAGGGAGATGCTCTCAAAGTGCAGACGTCACCACGTCACACTTTGCTTAGAACCCATCCATTGCATCCCATTGCCTCCAAGTCCAAACTTCTCCACAGCAGCCCCCAAAACCCTCTGTGGTCTGCTTCTTCCTCTCTGCTCCCGCTCACTTCCCCTCTGCCATCCCCCAAAGGTTCGGGCACGCACACAGCTCAGCCTCCCACAGCTCTGCTCCTGCCACGGGCCGATCCCCCCTTGCTATTCTGCGGCCTCTGCGGGGGCCCCGACCCCACCCACTCTCTGGAGGGTGAGCTTCCAGTTTCCCTTCCAGATACCAGCTTCCGCCTTAACCACCTTGACCACCACTGACCAGACCGGCAAGGGTACACCTCTGAGGTGCTCCCCCAGCCCCCACGGGCCCACCCCGTGTCCACAAAGGGCTGTGATCCCTTGTTTCATGACCTTCCTCTGCTGTTCAGAAGCTCACCATCCATCATTTCCCTGGGGCACAGCGCCTGGCACATAGTAGGTGCTCAGTAAATATCTGATGAATAAAGGCGTGACCAGGCCCCAGAGCCGGATGATGCTTTGGGGGGTGGGGTGCTTGGGAGTGTATTTTGACTACAGAATCCAAAGAGATTTGTGGGTAAGTAGGCTCAGAGCCCCAGTGGTGAATTATTAACACACCACAGGTTCTAGTAGCCTTGTTTTTAATGAAAAGCGAAAACACCCCCAAATTCCATTTTCAGGTGAAAGCACAAATCCTCCGTGTCCACACCATTGTGAGCTATTGCTCCGTGTTCCCATAGCGCTGTCTGGAGCTCTAGAAATCTGTCTCGGTGCATTTCTCCAGCACCCTCAGGAGAGACGTGGGCGCAGCTCGTGTTTCTCTGTCTCTCGGCCTTGTCCCTGTCTCTGACACACAGCTGTGCTCTTTGTGTCTCCCCTGCCCCGCGTCCCCCCAGCATTGAGAGCAGACTGGACCTGAGGAAGAATCTGCAGTGCCAGAGCTTCAAGTGGTACCTGGAGAACGTCTACCCAGAACTCAGGTGCCCGCCCTTCCTCCTTAGCCCCTGCTGCCGTGGAAGGAAAGGCCCTCAGCTGAGTCGGTCTGGAAAAGGGACCTCCCGTGGTGAACTGGATAGAGGTGGTTAAGTACAGGGAGGTCTAAGATGACCAGTTGGCTCCCCTTCGTCCTGAAACCAGAAGAGGAATTAAGTTAATCAGCAGCATGAGGGATGGAGGTTAGCTGGTAGCAGCATTTCTCAGCTGCTGGGGTTTGAGTCCTGGGTGTGCCCTGAGGCTGATGCCGTCTCCACGCCAGGCTCCATCTGCCATCGTGGCTCCTGGGTCTCTCCTTGCTGCCTTGCTCCTGGTGGCAGCCCCACCCCCACCCCGGGCAGAATGGCCCTGTCAGCCTCAAAACCCTGCCTCCTCCTCTCCAGCGGCTAGTGTCACTCAGCCAAAGAGAAACTAGTTCTCATCTCTCTCTGGCTTTCCTCCAGAATCCCCAACGATTCCTCCATCCAGAAGGGGAACATCCGACAGAGGCAGAAATGCCTAGAGTCTCAGAGGCAGAAAAACACAGAGACCTACCACCTCAGGTTAAGCCCCTGTGTCAAGAGCAAAGGCGAGGATGGAAAATCCCAGGTACGTAACAGGCTGGGGACGTGAGAACATGTACAGGGACTCCGCCTCCGCCACCTGTTTCTATATGACCCCAGGTGTCCGGTCATACCCAGAGCCTAGCAACGGAGCAGGAGAAGTACCATTTCCCCTCACTCTGGGACCAGGGTCACTCCCCTGGGCTTCCAAACGTGTCAGGTTTTTCTGAAAGACTGCTCACCAGGCAACATCGTGCCTATAGGAAATCGCCAGTAAATCAGGATTTAACGAATGCGTCAACAGCGTCCAATGTGCTGGCAGGAAGCGGGGGCCGGGTCAGGCAGGGCAGGGGGAGCAGCCACCTGGAGAAGGTGACATGCAGACGGAGAAGGGCGTGCCTCTGGGTGACGCTGCTCCAGGATGGCATGCCTGCCTGAGTCTCCCCGCTGCTCTAACCTGGACTGATCTGGGAGAGCCACCACCATTGTCCACTGCCCCCGTCTCTGGCAGGGCCCTCCTTCCCCCGCCCCATCCTGTCCTCAGCGGGCCTGCAGCTGCACCTCTGCTCTCTCCGGCCTCCCCCGGGTCTGCAGGAAGCATGGGAATCAGGTGGCCTCGTGCCTTAGTCCATTCATCAACGTAGCACACCCACGTTCCGTGCGTCAATGTTCTCCCGTCTGACGGTGGAACTCTCTTAAAGGTCACTGGTATGTCCGCAGTCTATCTCTCCCTTCACACTTGCGTGCTGGGTACGTTAAAGCACATCCAGCTCATAGCTTCCTTTGGCTTCCATGGCACTGCCTGCTCCGGGCTCTCCTGCATTCCTGTTCTTTCTCTCTCTTTTCTCTGCTGGCTCCCCTGCTCCACTTTCATGTGCTCATGGTGAGTATTCACGAAGATTCTTAGGTCATTGCTCTTTTCTCTGGAAATGGTGTCTTGGAGATTTTATCCAAGCTTCCAGCTTTGGCCACATCCAGTGTTTCATGGATGCACAAATTCTAGTTTTCATCCCTCCACGAGTTCATCCATTCGCTCCATAAACATCTCTGCTCTCCGCTCACTGCGAAGACGCTGTGGTGAATGGCTAGGTTGCGGGTCTCCGTGGTCCCTCGAGGGATCTAATGCAGGAACGAGCAAGCAAGCAGCTGTTCTGTTATAAAGTCTGTCCTGGGTGGAGTTCAGTCCAGGCTGCTCTGGAAGCACCGGACGGTATCTGCCACATGCGTGAGAGTCAGGGATGTTTTCCCAGAGGACTCGAAAATGAGCTGCATCCTGAGAGAGGAGTAGACATGGGCCATGTGAGGAAGGGGAGAAGGAGCAGCCCGGGAGGCAGAGCACGCGTGAGGGCCTGGACTGTGGCTGGGTGACCAGCGTGAGCCCACAGCCACCACAGAGTAGACGGGCAGCTACAAGCAGCTGCCAGGCACCACAGCCACCTCGCTGTCCCTTCTCCTTCTCTCCATGTGACTGCCCTCTCCCAGGATCCACGGATCCAATTCCGACCATCTGCCCTGGCTCCGCTTTCTCCTGGTCCCCATTTCTGCAGGTCCCTGTCCCTTCTCCCCTCAAATAGCCCTTCTTGGACCCTGCCTTCACTCCTCCAGGCCCGATTAGCCTCCTCAGCCGCGGCACCGTTGATGTTTAGGGCCAGATGGTTCTTTGTCCGGGGGGCCGTCCTGGGCTCCAAGGCCTGCCTAGCAGCATCCCTGGCCTCTGCCGGCCAGGAGCACCCCACACATGCCAGTCGTGACAGTCGAACTGTCTCCAGGCTATACCGAACACCCCTGGGGCATAAAACTATCCAGATTGGGAACCACTGTGTTCGGTTAGAGCCACCGCCTCCGGTCCCTTCCCCTCGTCCCCAGCCAACATGGTACCATCAGGCCATTGTTCTCCATCTCAGTACAGCCTCCCGTGGCTCCCCACTGCCCACCGCAGCAATCCACACCCACAGCCTGGTGTCGGAGGCATCGCAACACCGGCCTCCAGCCTGCAGTGACTTTTCCCGGACCTGTCTCTCCGCTCCGACAGGACGGGGGAGGGGCTGCCTGAGTTAGACAGGAAAAGGGAAAGCAAGCTGAGGTGTCGATTTAGCTATAGGTACGGCAGCCTGGCTGGGGGTGACACGGGTTGCTCAGCAGCATTTTGTAAACTGTTGTGAACAGTTGAGGCACATCCCCCTCTTCTGACTCTGTGTGTGGGCGCTGTGCGTAGGGGAGCCCAACGGCCAGAATGTTGTCACCTCCCTTTCCCCGGGACAGGAGCTTGCTCGATCAGTCCTCAGCATAGCAGCAGCTTTTCTGGTACTTAATGTCTTTGGCTGCATGAGGAAGTGGGAGGAGGGGAGCCATGGGATCTCCGGGTCTTGCGGAGGGGCTCTCCAGTCTCCAAAAGATTGCCAGGCCTTTATTTGACTGGAGAG
>NC_048221.1:120110781-120172935 GCF_002007445.2 Ailuropoda melanoleuca
GGGTCACTCCCCTGGGCTTCCAAACGTGTCAGGTTTTTCTGAAAGACTGCTCACCAGGCAACATCGTGCCTATAGGAAATCGCCAGTAAATCAGGATTTAACGAATGCGTCAACAGCGTCCAATGTGCTGGCAGGAAGCGGGGGCCGGGTCAGGCGGGGCAGGGGGAGCAGCCACCTGGAGAAGGTGACATGCAGACGGAGAAGGGCGTGCCTCTGGGTGACGCTGCTCCAGGATGGCATGCCTGCCTGAGTCTCCCCGCTGCTCTAACCTGGACTGATCTGGGAGAGCCACCACCATTGCCCACTGCCCCCGTCTCTGGCAGGGCCCTCCTTCCCCCGCCCCATCCTGTCCTCAGCGGGCCTGCAGCTGCACCTCTGCTCTCTCCGGCCTCCCCCGGGTCTGCAGGAAGCATGGGAATCAGGTGGCCTCGTGCCTTAGTCCGTTCATCAACGTAGCACACCCACGTTCCGTGCATCAGTGTTCTCCCGTCTGACGGTGGAACTCTCTTAAAGGTCACTGGCACGTCCGCAGCCTATCTCTCCCTTCACACTTGCGTGCTGGGTACGTTAAAGCACATCCAGCTCATAGCTTCCTTTGGCTTCCATGGCACTGCCTGCTCCGGGCTCTCCTGCATTCCTGTTCTTTCTCTCTCTTTTCTCTGCTGGCTCCCCTGCTCCACTTTCATGTGCTCATGGTGAGTATTCACGAAGGTTCTTAGGTCATTGCTCTTTTCTCTGGAAATGGTGTCTTGGAGATTTTATCCAAGCTTCCAGCTTTGGCCACATCCAGTGTTTCATGGATGCACAAATTCTAGTTTTCATCCCTCCACGAGTTCATCCATTCGCTCCATAAACATCTCTGCTCTCCGCTCACTGCGAAGACGCTGTGGTGAATGGCTAGGTTGCGGGTCTCCGTGGTCCCTCGAGGGATCTAATGCAGGAACGAGCAAGCAAGCAGCTGTTCTGTTATAAAGTCTGTCCTGGGTGGAGTTCAGTCCAGGCTGCTCTGGAAGCACCGGACGGTATCTGCCACATGCGTGAGAGTCAGGGATGTTTTCCCAGAGGACTCGAAAATGAGCTGCATCCTGAGAGAGGAGTAGACATGGGCCATGTGAGGAAGGGGAGAAGGAGCAGCCCGGGAGGCAGAGCACGCGTGAGGGCCTGGACTGTGGCTGGGTGACCGGCGTGAGCCCACAGCCACCACAGAGTAGACGGGCAGCTACAAGCAGCTGCCAGGCACCACAGCCACCTCGCTGTCCCTTCTCCTTCTCTCCATGTGACTGCCCTCTCCCAGGATCCACGGATCCAATTCCGACCATCTGCCCTGGCTCCGCTTTCTCCTGGTCCCCATTTCTGCAGGTCCCTGTCCCTTCTCCCCTCAAATAGCCCTTCTTGGACCCTGCCTTCACTCCTCCAGGCCCGATTAGCCTCCTCAGCTGCGGCACTGTTGACGTTTAGGGCCAGATGGTTCTTTGTCCGGGGGGCCGTCCTGGGCTCCAAGGCCTGCCTAGCAGCATCCCTGGCCTCTGCCGGCCAGGAGCACCCCACACATGCCAGTCGTGACAGTCGAACTGTCTCCAGGCTATACCGAACACCCCTGGGGCATAAAACTATCCAGATTGGGAACCACTGTGTTCGGTTAGAGCCACCGCCTCCGGTCCCTTCCCCTCGTCCCCAGCCAACGTGGTACCATCAGGCCATTGTTCTCCATCTCAGTACAGCCTCCCGTGGCTCCCCACTGCCCACCGCAGCAATCCACACCCACAGCCTGGTGTCGGAGGCATCGCAACACCGGCCTCCAGCTTGCAGTGACTTTTCCCGGACCTGTCTCTCCGCTCCGACAGGACGGGGGAGGGGCTGCCTGAGTTAGACAGGAAAAGGGAAAGCAAGCCGAGGTGTCGATTTAGCTATAGGTACGGCAGCCTGGCTGGGGGTGACACGGGTTGCTCAGCAGCATTTTGTAAACTGTTGTGAACAGTTGAGGCACATCCCCCTCTTCTGACTCTGTGTGTGGGCGCTGTGCGTAGGGGAGCCCAACGGCCAGAATGTTGTCACCTCCCTTTCCCTGGGACAGGAGCTTGCTCGATCAGTCCTCAGCATAGCAGCGGCTTTTCTGGTACTTAATGTCTTTGGCTGCATGAGGAAGTGGGAGGAGGGGAGCCATGGGATCTCTGGGTCTTGCGGAGGGGCTCTCCAGTCTCCAAAAGATTGCCAGGCCTTTATTTGACTGGAGAGTAGTACTACCTATTCCAGCTGACCTTCCAATGGCACGAGGAAGGGGAGGAAAAGCAGTCATCTGTGGGAAAGTAAGGGTGATCATAGTAACAGACTTCGAGCGAGCCAAGAGTTCTTTCTAGAAGATAGTGCCAAACTATCACTCCTTCTCGCTTTGGAGAAAACAGTTGGGTTTCCGTAGCAGCAGTGTGAATTCAGAAAACACGGAAGAAGACTCTGAGATCGATGTTCTGCCCATTTCCACAGAGGACAATGGGTGCCTGCGGTGCTCCTGGCCCCAGGCTGCGGGCCGAGCACCGGGTGGGGCTGGGCTGGATGAGACTCAGCCCCTTTCTGGAGTGGCCCGTGGCCAACCGCAAGACTAGGATGCACGTCCAAGTTTTCTGAAGATGTAAACCCGCTTCAGACAGACGGAAGTCTACCTGTCTCAGCTGGAATAATCCCCAAGTGTGTGTGTGCGTGTGTGTGCACGTGTGCGTGTGTGTGTGCACGCACAGGCCATACACCCTTGTAGGACTGGCCTATGCTACCTTTCTCGTCCTTTCAGTAGCTTTCCCTCCTTCCTGCATAAGAAAGACAGTCCTGTCTTTGTGCTCGCCAACCCTTTCTGCTAGTGCGTTGGCATCCAAGGGTTCTCTCCGACCCTGCTCTGCCTCTTGGCCCCTCCACCATCTCATTTCTCCTCTTGCGCTGCCTCTTGGCCTGTCCAGAGGGGGTCCCATCTGCCCCTCACACCCCTTCCCATGACTCATTCTGCCCTCTCTCCAGCCGCCTCCTCTTCTACCCAGAGAGGCCATATCAAGGAAGGGACGGAGGAGCCTGTTGAGGGGGTATTACTGTTACCCTCATCTTACAGGTGAACCCAGAGAGAGGCCTGGAGAGATTATCCAAGGTCTTAGACTAGTGAGTGGTGAAGGTAGGAGTTGGAAAATAGCTCTGCTATTGCTGCTGCCGCCGGGGTCACAGCTGGCTCCAGAACTCTTTTGTTCAAGGTCAGTCCAGGGAGAAGATGTCTGTCGCTGAGATCCCTCTCCCGGGGACAGATACCGTAAACATGAAAACTATATAGATCAGCTCCATGGAGGCACCGGAGAGCAGGCCGGTTCCCACTGGCTGCCCCTATGAGAAGGGAAACGAGGGTCACACCCCATGTCAGGCCAGGGGAGGGGGCAGGCCAGACAGCAGGCCCCTCCCCGACATTGATGGGAACTGGAGGAGAGTATGAATGGAGACCCACGTTCTGGACTCCATACCAGAGTGGGGGGCACACCCAGCACCGGCTTCCAGCCTGGGCCTGCTCCCCTTTACTCCCACTTCAGCCTGCATATCCACCTTGGTCACTCCCTTCTAAACGGTCCCCTTTGGGCCCAGCTGTGGGTAGTAGGGACACAGTCTACCCTTGGGAGGACTGACACGGGGTAAGAGCTACACAGATCCTGAAATCAGGTTCAGGCCATTTGGGTGGAGGATTCCAGGGTTCCAGACATCTGGAGTAAAAGAAAACCAGCAGGTTCGAGCCAAGAGCTCAGAGTTGTGCTTCCAGCTGCCCACACGTTCTCCAGCATTGTCTCCCCTGGCATGTGGCTGTCCTCGTTGTTGAAAGGAGACAATCAGACCACGGTTGTCCTCTACCTCGGATGCTGGCCTGCATCCCTGCCTCACCCCCAGCCCATCTGTCCTTCCCGCTGCCTTACTTCTCTGTCTCGCCCGGCTTGTCGACCTTGGGAAGAGAATGTTTAATCTCCGTGTGTACTGAAGATGCCGGCAGACTGTTGCCTGGGGTGAAGCACAAGAGAAATACATCATCAGTTTGCAAACACGCAAAGCCCAAGGAGCCTCCAGGTTAACGAGTTTCCTCTTAACTTTATTGGATTTTCTAGAAAAATATTTGTGTGGAAGATGGAAGGAAGACAGATGGACCAACCTCACTGCTAGCCTAATTTAAAGACAGGGAGAAAGAGAGAAACTTTTCAGGGCGTCCATCTACCTGCCTTCTGGGCACTTTGGGTGACTGGCTCATGAAGGAGGCGCACAGGCAGCTGGACACTCGAGTGGGCGAGAGAAGGTGAAGGCTCTTCCCCCGCACCTGCGCTGCCCTTGGCAGGTGGGCCGGGACTCTAGCCTCGCAGCCACTCCAGGGCTCGGCAGCAGGACCCAACAACAAAAGTACTGGGTGTGGGTTTTAGTCACATGCGTATGAAGTGTATCCTGACAGCCAGGATGAAGGGGCAGGATGGACCGGAAATAAGACCCCAGTAATGAGTCCAGTGAAGGTCCCAGTCAAAGTTGGGAGTGTGTCTCCAAGCCCACCAGGTCACCCTCCTGCCGCTGGTCTCCAGAGAGACGCTGAAATCTGTCCATGCAGCTGAAGGTGTCCCCAGCACGGCCAGTCAGTGCCTTTGAGTGATCCCTCAGGATCCGGGTGCACCGAGAGGCTTACTGAACTCAAGTATTGCTCTCGCCCACGTGTTCGTTCCAGACGCTGTGACTGAAGAGGGCTTCCGGGGGCATGTGTGGCTTTCAGTGTGACGTAAGACCTTCAAGGCCAGCAGTGGCCCTCGATGCTCTCAGCTCAGACCCAGTCTCATCACCCCCTTTGTCTGCTCCTGGCCTTGCCCAGAGCGACTCTCGATCCCCGTCCCTTCCATGAAGTTGTACCTGCCTCCCAGGGTCAGCGTGCGGATGAACAGGTGAATGTGAAGCCCTGAGAACCGGGGGCCCTTGGAAGGGAGCTAGTTTGCCCATCTGACGACGACATAACCGGCAGTCCTGCTCGGCATGTGGGGTCCCTTCCCCATTGCGTGTAGTTCCCCACAGAGAAGAGCGCATGGACGGGGAGCTCACCACCGCCAGTAACTGACGCGGGCTTCTGTGTTCATGAAAACACAGCCCCCGCCTTCTCTCCGCAGCTGAATGTCCGTCTCCTCACCCGACCACTGTACCTCCCATGAGCTGTCAAAGTACTGTCCCCGGAGACTGTGCCGGAGCCAGCCACCGGCCTGCGGGTTCCACAGGCCTCATCTGGGTTAGTCATCCCACGACCCCGTGAGCCCTGTCCGGTTCTCCCCGCCGTCTCACAGATGGGGTGAGCAAGGCTGAGAGAGGTGGACCAGTGCTACCCAGGTCATGCACGAGTAATGGCGGGCCTGCTGCTTCCAGAGACCAGGCCCTTCAGACTAGGCGAGGGCGTCTCAACTCCAGCACTGTTGGCCTTAATACCAGATAATTCTTTGTTGTGGGGACTGTCCTGTGCACTGTAGGTGTTTGCCAGTATCCCTGGCCCCTCCCATGGGATGCCAGTAACACCCCCCTTCCCCAGTCATCAAAAATGCCTCCAAACACTGCCCCATGGCTCCTGGATGGATGGATGGATGGATGGATGGATGGATGGATGGATGGATGGATAGATGATGATGATGATAGATAGATAGATAGATAGATAGATAGATAGATAGATAGATATAGATAGATAGATAGATAGATAGAAGCAAGATCAGCCCAGTTGAGAACTGCTGCCCCAGGCTGGTTGCTTCTTGCCTGCTAGTGGTGGCCCTGGGCCATTCCAAGGTCAGCCCTGTACCTGGGCCCTAACTCCTCTCACGCCTGCCTCTTTCAGAACATGGCTCCTTTAGATGTTTCCTCTTAAGAGCATCTTTCCTCTCTGCTGCTCCATCCAGTGCAAGACAGTGAACCCCAGGCTGGGTGCTGTGGCCTGTCATCCCAGCCCTCAGATGGGCATTGCCCAGAGAGAAGTCTATGTCGCCACCAGCCAGGCGCTCCCTTCTCAATGCGCAGCGGCTGTCCTCCAGAGACTCCTGCTAAGCACAGAAGGCCGTAAGGTTGTCCATCCTGGACCACCCCGCCCCATCCTTGGTTCCCCTCTTCCAGGGCAGGAGCAAAGGGGCTAAAGGGCCAGGAGGGGGTCTCCTCCTCCTCAGCCCCTTACTGGCCTGTCTGTAAGGGGCTGAGCCCTCCCCCCCCGCCAATGGCCCCCCTCGGCCAGGCCAGCCTGAGCAAGCACTGCTACCTTCCCAAATCTACTTCTGACTCCGAGATTCGTTTAATAAACCCATTCATCACCGGTCATTCTGGAAGCCTGACAGGCTGTAGAATGGGAATCAGAAAACCTCCCCTCGCTTCCTGCACCCCCTGCTCCTGTGTTCTGCTTCCCTCTCTCCTGTCTTGCAGATGTGGCCAGAGAGCTGTGTTCCTCTGAGAAACTGTGAGGCTGAATTATTTCAATGCCAGTAAAGCCCCAGCTAATGGAAAGTCCACTTAGTGTAAAGGCTTCGATCCCCTGTCCGTGCATGTACGCATTCTCCCCTTGGGCGTCTTAAGGGGATTTCCTCCGAGCCAGCCCCAGCCGGGTACCATCTGCGCTCCTTCCAGAGAGGCATTAGAGGATGTGCTGTCTCAGATGTCAAGAGAAGCACCGCTCCCCTCCCACCCTCACGCCAGCCCCAGCACTTCGTTTGTAAAGCCCCTGGGATATTATAAAAGAGGAAATGCCAAGATGAGCTTTCAGAAATTGTGGTATATTTCAAGTTTTTATGTTTAATTAGTTAATGCTTTTAACATAAAAAATATGAAGTCAGTGTATTGTAATCAAAATAATTACAGGATTTATTTTTTAAACACCAATTCATGGTTCACAGCAGCTGTGTGGGTGGTTAATGGGTCAGAAGGATGGACCTTATCTTCTTTCCACATCACTGACTGTCTGTTTAACCTCATTTCTCGACAATGGCAGAAATCTAAAGCTGAGGCCAGTTGTATGGTGGGCCGGGGCAGTGGCTCCCTGGCAGCCCTGCCCTTGGGCTTGGGCCTGGGCTTCAGGCCTTTCTCTCCCCTCCCCATGTAGAATTCTCTGGACACACACCCAACACCGGCTTCCACCTTCTAGATCACAACTCCAGATGTCCAGAGCCCCAGAATCCCCCATCCAAATGGCCCTAGCTTGACATCAGGACCTGCGCGGATCTCCCGAGGGTAGACTGTGTCCCTAGCGCACACCTAGGCCCAACGGGGGTCATTTAAAGGGGAGTGACCAAGCGAGTGTGGATAAGCAGATAGGGGAGTTGATGATGGGAGAGGGAGCCAGGGCAGAAAGAAGAGGGGAACAGGCCCAGGAAGCCAGCTCTGTGTGTGCTCCACTCTGGTGTGGAGTCCGTGGGGTATGGGCCTCCATTCATACTCTTCCCCAGTGCCCATCCATGTCAGGGAGCGGTCCGCTCTCTCAGCTGCCCCCTCCCTAGTCCCCTGCATGGGCTGTGACCTTTGTTCCCCTTCTCATAGGGGCTGCCAGTGGGAACTGTCCAGCTCTCTGCTGTCAAAGTGGAGGTGATCTATAGTTTTCATATTTACAACCTGCAAGAGTGATCTCAGGGACAGACATTACCTGTGATTAAACTTGGATAGAGGGAGCCGGGACACTGGCAGCAGCAGCAACAGCCGGAGAGCCGGAGAGAGTCGGTCCGGGGAGAGTTGCATAACTTCTGTGAGCCTTCCATCATGTAGAATGGGAACAATGATAATATCTATCTAGTAGGATTCTTATGAAGACTAAAGTCATCTGTGCCAAGCCCCCAGGACAGTGCCTAGCACATAGTAAGTGCTCAGGAGATGTTGGCCATCAGTAACAGGGTCACGATTACTGTATCACCTCTGTGCGTACAGACGTCTTTCCCTTTCAGCTTCTCCTGGAGGGAAGCAAATGGCAGGTGTAGCATGGTGATGTCCAAGGCCAGAGGAGAATTTCTTGATACGTCCCAAGGAGTACATTTCATTGCATTTAGTATTTAAAAATTTAAATATATATAGATCTAGAAATAGGTGGAAGAGTATAAAGAGCTCCCCTAGCCATCCCCAGGCCTCAAGAACTCTCAACTCACAGCCAGTCTTTTACCCATTTGTATTTCCATCCAACCCCCAGGGAGGGCCTTCTGGTCTAGATCTTCTGCCAACACCAGCAATTTGAAAAGGGACATGAGAATCCACATGTAGGACCCTAGGGGGACAGTGGCTCCCCCTGGGCTGGTGGCCCCATCCAGGTATCAGGGACAGGGAAGGTCCCAAATCAGGTGAGACAGTGTTCTGCATCCAGGTGGTCCGGGGAGGCAACAGAAGGACCCAAGCCTGTGGGCAAGGAGGGGAACAAGCCAGGGCACAGAAAGACACTGAAGATGTCTCCAGATAGTGGAAGTCAGGAGAGGCGCAGGGGCTAGGAGGGGGCTGTTGCGAGCTAGGAAAGGTGCAGGACAAGGAGCACGTGAACACCGGCTCAGCATACAGGACACGTGGTCCTAGAGTAGGGGCCGGCCAGCTAAGGGACCCTTTTTACATTCTTGGGCCAAGGAGAAGTAGCTGACGAGCAGCCTGGTCCAGAGGCTGAGGGCCAGCTGGCCAGCTGGGCTGGAGTGGAGAAGGGGTCCTGCCCTTGACGGGTCCTCTCTGCAGCTTTCCCCAGGGCACCAATTCCCTGGTCACCTTCTTTGCCCAGTGATGAGGCACCTACTTCACAGCCTGGGAGGTTCACATTTCCGTCGCTCTGACCTAAGAACTAGAAGTGGTTTGGGCTCCTTCAGCAGCTAGTTGTGCTCTGATCTCCAGCATTTCGTGGAATAACGGAGAAACATTCCTTGTGATGACCCTCCAATGCAGTGCCCCTTTCCTCTCCCCACCCTCCTTGTCTCTTCGCTTTCTCATCTTCCCTCCCTGCAGGAGCTCTGGGGCCCAATGATCTGGAGTCCTGGAGTGCACACACCTGCTGGGATAATTTTCTGTCTCGTGACCTGCTGTCCCTCTGCTCTTCTTCCACTCCCTCCCTCGGCACACTCCCTGTTCCCTTTGTCCCACCCTCTGCCTCTTATTGTAACACTCCTGTTCTCAAGACACTGATTGCAGACTCCTTTTCAAAGAAGGGACGTTCTAAAGACAGCTGGGGTGACCTGCCAGGTAGCTGCTTGTAGTGTCAAGTGTGGGGAATAGATATGGATCCAAACAGAGAAACTAGAGGCCACATGGCTGGGGTGGGGTGTTCTTCAAGCTTCCCTGCCTCAAGCCCAGAATTGTTCAGCACCTCCCAGAGGTGGCCTGCGGGTCCAGGCCAGTCCCCTTCTCAGGTGTGGGCATGGAGACTTCAGTGGGGGCATGATCTGGGAGTCTCTGGCTCGTGGGTCCTATTTTCCAAGGTGACTGTTGATGGTCTATTCCTGCTCGGACCTCCAGTGCTGTACCTATTCTCACACAGTCCCAAATGTGACCCACCGGGCTTCCTGGGATCCTGATGTGACCCTTCTGGCCTCTTCCCCTGCAGATCTGGGCCTTCACATATACCCAGCAAATCCTCCAGGAAGAGCTGTGCCTGTCCGTCATCACCATGTTCCCAGGCGCCCCAGTGGTCCTTGTCCTCTGCAAGAACGGAGATGACAAACAGGTGGGTGCACCCGGGCTGTGGCTGCCTTCCGTGACGGGACTGCCTGTGTAGGCCAAAGTCTCGTGTGCAAGACCAGGGAGAAACTCTAGAAGCGGAGGGGCTGATCAGAGAGAGGCCCTTCTGGTTAGGAGCAGAGGGGAGCAGCAGCAGCTGTCAGCTTGCCCCCGAATGCCTGTGGACCGGGCCGGGCCCCAGTGGGCACGCGCATCTTGTACTGGCCTGTCTAACTCCGATGCCCACCTGGCATCCCGGGGCAGGCGAGCACTGGGGCAAAGCCTTCATGGCGGCAGGATGAGCAGTGCTGGAATCTTGGCCTCTGGGGACCTTGGGCCCTGGTGGGGTGTCCACTGTGGGTGCACCATATGCCCTGTCCAGCCCAAGCTGTTGACCCCATGGCAGTCTCCTGCCAGTTGGGCACTGGCATTAGACAGACATTCAGACTCCCTTTGTATGGCTCACTAGCTGTGTGACCCACGGGAGGTCACCGGACTCCGGTTCCTTCCTCTCTGAAATGGAGGTGAGGAGGCCCGCCCCACGGGGCAGCTGTCTAGAGTGGCTAACGGGAGTGGGCCCTCGTACCTGCGCCGTGGCAGTTCCCCAAAACTTGTTCCTTGTCACGTGAGGTGAAGTCTGGGGAGCCGTGGCATGAGACCCCCTTCTCTGTTCGGGCCCTCTGTGCGCTGAAGGGCGGTGGAGGAGCCCGGGCTGCTGGTGTCGGGTGGGTGCTGCCCAGAAGCCTGTCGGCCCTTCTGCACGCCGTCCCCCCGCTCGCTCCCGCACCTCCTTGACCTGCAGATGCTGAGTGAGCGTTGTTTCTTTGGTTGCTCCTGTGACTAACGCATGTCACATTCTCTGGCCTATTGCTTGGAAAGTTATTGCCTTCTAATGAGTTTTCCTAGCAAACATATTGATTTTGCTTTTACCTTTTTATCCAAAAACAAAAAACAACAAAAAACCAAACACAAACCCCAGCAATAATACCTGGCAAAGCAGTTAGCTGCAGGTTTATTCCTCCGTGAGACCGTGAAGTCGAGTCTCTGGGTGACCCTAGCCACGGGGCGTAAACATGTCTGCTTATTCTGGAGCTCCTGATATTACTGATAGAACCCGGGCCCTTAGCCAGAGAACGCCGGCTCACGCTCTCTCCTCTCCGTCTTCTCAGCAATGGACCAAGACTGGTTCCCGCATCGAGCACATAGCATCCCACCTCTGCCTAGACACGGACATGTTTGGTGATGGCTCTGAGAATGGCAGGGAAATAGTGGTCAACCCATGTGAGTCGTCACTTATGAGCCAGCACTGGGACCTGGTGAGCTCTTGAGGACCCGAGCCGGAACCAGTGGGGCTGTGGGTGACATTTCCCCGGATGACAAGCAGACTGGCAATCAGGCTACGAGCAGCCCTCAGCTACTGTAGATCCTCAGAACTGGGAGGTGAAGACGGAGCCCCCTGGGCAGGAGCAGACGTCTCAAGGAGGATGGAGGAAGGGATTGCAAGCCACGTGGGGCTCAGGGACAGATCCCACGTGTTCTCCATGCTGTTCCAGTCCGGTCTTGGCCTGGTCTGCCCCTCACTGGAATCTGGGGAGAGAGATCTCACAGGAAGTGTTATGTTGTTCCCTTTCTTACAGAGGAGGCCAGAGAGAAAAGCTTTTTTTGTCACGGGGCCAGGACTGAATTGAGAGAGAGAAAGAATGGAGGTTGTTTTCAAAACAAATAAAGGAACCTTAGAAGTTTTCTCTGTGCATCTCTTCCTTTGTTTCTACTAATGTTAGCAGAGCGCTGAACTGAGTTCTCAGTCTTTCAGCAGAGTAGACAAAGAGGACAGGGAAATAGGAGACCTGTGCTCTTATCCTGGGCTGCCTCCAACAGGCTGTGTGACCTTAAAAAGACACACAACTTCCCTGGCCCTTCATCTCCCAATACATCACACTGGGGAGCAGGAGCAGATCCATGGTTCTTACCCAGGAATACAGTCTCTCATCCAGAGAAATTGTGTCTGTTCAGGGGCTCCAGATTCCAGCTTCAGGAGAACCCAGGGGGCCCAGCCTCCTCAGTTGATTCTGATGCCCCGCCCTGGTTGGAGCCACTGCTCTAGATGTCTCTGTGGGCCCTTGTGGCTTTATAGTCTGTGGCCACTAGCCGGCCGTTTCTTACTCTAAGAAATTCCCAGCGTGTCCTGGGAATTGCGCACTGTGTTTGTCCATACTTGTTCACTGGGGTTTAAGAAAAGAACCAGCTCAGGGGCACCTGCATGGCTCAGTCAGTTAAGCATCTGCCTTCGGCTCAGGTCATGATCCCAGGATGCTGGGATCAAGTCCCACGTCAGGCTCCCTGCTAAGTGGGGAGTCTGCTTCTCCCTCTGCCCCTTCCCCTGCTCTTGCTCATTCTCTCTCTCTCTTTCAAATAAATAAAAATCTTTAAAAAAAAAAAAAAAAGAAAGAAAGAAAAGAACCAATCCATATTGTTTAAAAATTCCCAAAATAGGCCCATACATTCTCTGCCGAAGTACATTCGCTGTGAGCTGTTTGGTAATGGTCTTCGTTATCTACTGCTGAGTGACAAATTACCCCCAAAAACTTCGCAGCTTAAAGCAACACACATTTGTTATCAAACGGTTTCTATGGGCCAGAATCTAGACACAGCTTCGTGGGGTCCCCGTCTTCAGTGACTAAAAGGGCTGCAATCCAGGTGTTGTCAGGGGCTCTGGTCCTCTCAAGGTTCAACCAGGAGGATCTGTCCCAGGCTCACTCAGTGCTTGTTGGCAGGATTTGGTTCTCACGGCCTGTTGGCCAGAAGCTGCCCTCGATTCCTTGCTATACAGGCCTCTCCAACATAACAGCTCACTTGACCGGAGCAAGCAAGCCCAGGAGACGGGGGTCCCAGCAAGACAGAAGTTACAGTCTTCTAGAGCCTAATCTCACAAGTTACCATCCATCACACTAGGCTCAGCCGACACTTAAGGGGAGGGAATTACAAGAGAGCTGATGCCAGGAGGTGGGATTGTTGGGAGGCATTTTCGATTCCGGCTGTCACAGTAGCTACTCTGCTCTAAACAGGTGTCTGTCTCCCCTTCATCCAGAAAGCCTGCTCAAGCTCACCGTTACTGAGGACTACTGCAGGGTAGGAAGGCAAGGACTGAGTGCGCACACCCAGAATCTTCTCTGCAGGTTGTATTTGTTTACACGATCTTCCTATTACCTTCTTTAGTTATGATTTGGCTCTTTTGTGGGACTGTTTCCTTCCCCGCTGTGAAAAGGAGAGGAGGCCATGGGATAAACAAAGACGTCTATTGAAGAAGAGGGTCATATGACTCCTTGAGCTGTGTCCACAGGGCTTAAACTGGCCTGGCAGAGAAGAAGGAAAGACCAGATAGGTTCAGCAGCACCCTCTCCCCTGAGTAGGGGAAACAGGCACCGCACTAAGAGAACTCAAGGAGCCAATGTCCTCACCTGTTCTTGGTCTCCCTGGTGTCTCTTGCCTTATTCCCACCATTAGGCTGGGCACATCAAGCTCCCAGTGAATGTTTTCCTAAATGGATGACTGGAAAAGCTATTCATCGTCCAAGACGAAGTAACTTTACTCACGTTTTCTTACCCCTATAAGGTCACAGAGTGTAGGTGGCTCTAGGTCCCTTCTTGAACACCCCAGGAAATGGGGACACATTGTCCCAGGAGGATAAACATTTTTTATCTGGGCTGCTTTGATGTGGCCAAAGAGCTGGCACTCAGCAATGTCATTGACTTCAGCGACCCTACCGACCTCCCCCGTACTAGTGAAAGGCCTTGGGATATTAACAAAGCATGTGGACAGCAAGCCACTAATGGAGACATGGACAGTGCACATGTGAGCTACAGGGCACGTGCCTCAAGGCTTCTCTAGCAGGTTGTAGGGGTTATAACTGATGAGGCGAATAGGAATCACGACAACCGTGTAGAGTTATCCAACCTCTATTCACTAAGCTGGTGGTGGTGAAGCCAAAGCAAGGGTAATCTGTGATTTGAAAGCAGTAATCACAATAGTTCCAAACCTCCCCCAGCTCAGGACAATGCTGACGATGCCCTGACGGGACAGAGACCCTCTCTAGAACACCTTGGCCTGCGATCGCACAGCAGAGTGAGTGTGGTCAAGCTTTGCCTGGCGGTCAGGTCTTTCAGTGGATGCTGAATCAGAGCTCTTAGTCAACTTGATCATTGAGTTTGATGCCAAATTTCAGTAACCTGGAAAAGCTCACTCAGTAGGCCACCAGCAGTCATAGGTGAAAATAAAAGTTTGTCAAATGACATCAACGCATGAAAACAGAAGGGACCTACAGTCTTCATATTCTAAGGGCTCCCAAAATTGAGACGCCCCCGAACCAAGCTTGGGGTCACTACCCTGGAGCAGTCTCACCACACCACTAGGTGAGAAGGTGGCCAGGTGTGGCAGAAGCCCCCTCGCCTGGGATCACATCTGGCTAGTGGGCTCAGACACAAAAAATAAGAGGGTGACTGAGTGGCTCAGTCGGTTAAGCGTCTGCCTTTGGCTCAGGTCAGAATCTCAGGGTCCTAGGATCGAGCCCCACGTTGGGCTCCCTGCTCAGCAGGGAGTCTGTTTCTCCCTCTCCCTCTGCCTGCTGCTCCCCTTGCTTATATTCTCTCTCTCCCTCTGTCAAATAAATTAAGTCTTTAAAAAAAATAAGGGCGGCTAAGTATCTTAATGGTGTGGTGTGCAAATTAAGTGGGAGGGATTTTATACATATGTTTTTTATATATTACTGGAAAGAAGAGGGGCAGGGGATTAGAGCTGTATTAGAGTTGGAAGGGTGACGATATTGAGCGGACAGGAAGAAATGGGAGCTTTTGGGCAATTCTAGGAGCAGCATAGGTGGCCAAGCTGGGTGCCATATTGAATCTGAGCCTGGATCTCTTGCCAGTTTGTTTCCTTATGTGTTGTATAATTCCTTTGTGTGAGCTCATCTTCAGCAAGAATCATTTTCTCTGGGCATCCCAGGTGCCCAGGTTGTGGAGGCATATCCCAGGGAAGGTTCCAGTCTGCCTCTGTTGGTTCCCATTGATTTTAAACCAGTTTATACATTGATTTCTCTGATTGTGATTTCCATTCTGTGAAAGTGATGGGAATTTGGACCCCCTGTCTACACTTGGCACCAGCATGGTTTTCAATCTTTTACAAATTATCTTTTCTCTACCCAAATTATTGTCCTGCTGTTATACCATCACCATTCACCCAGCTGGTGGGTGGGGACTGTTAGCCCCGTTAAGCCACCAACTGTAGGTAGGGTCTTGTTTGTGGTCCCAGCCACCTAGGAGTCCGTGGCCTTCACATCTTGCCTCTTCTTGGGATTTGGAACTCCAGCCATCTGGATTCAATTCCTCTGTAGCTCACACTCACCACCCTGGCTTTGAATTCACACTCGTTTTTGAAATCTGGGATTTCCCGTTCCTTTCAAGTGCAGCTGTGATTTCAAATTGTTTTACTGTATTTTATACAATATTTACATATGTGTGTGGGAGGGGGCTGCCTATATCAGCTCAGACCAAAATTCCTTATGGTTGTAATTAGCTGTCACCACTGTCTTTCCCACTGGCTGCGGACACCATATCTTAGTGTAGACACCCAATAAATTTCTGTGAATGAGTGAGCAAATAAGCCTGTGACTCTTCAGTACCACTTCCTAATTACCTCCTGGCTATAGCTATCAGACATTAGGGTTTTAAAAAGACAGAAATGCAGGACCAAGAAGACAAATTTATAACAATGAAATCTTGTTATAATACCCATAGATTTAAGGATCATGCATATTTTACTTCATAATGACAGAATTTAATACTGAAAGTGCTAACTGGAAAGAGCTATCAGTAATGGAAATCTTTAATACTGCCATAGAGCCCAGCAAGAGAGAATCTGTTCTCATAAACTCTGGGGGTTGGTGACACAAGAGTAGGCGGGCAGCACGTGCATTTCACCCGCAAGAATCTCGGGCATTTTCCCCAGGGTTTAGCCGCGTGAGTCCTGGCTGGCCTTCACGGACAGGCTCACCTTTTACCTCGGTTCGGGGGGGGTTACCTATACAGATTTAAGGCCCCTCCCTTTCCCCACTGTACATGCTGAGCCGCCGTCCTCCATGCCCCCCCGGAGAGCCGGTGCCCTAACCTGTCTGTTCCCTTAGCATGTGACCACACCTGGGCAGCATCGGGCACCCAGAGGAGACAGTGAAAGTTTGCGGGTTCCAGGAAAAGTCTAGCAGCTGCATGGACACGGAGGCCTCTGCGGCCTCGCAGGTGGTGGGCGGGAGCCTCCTCTCTCCAACATGCATGAGCCAAACCTCGCAGGCTCCCCGGCGGTCTGAGGTCTCAGGCAGCCCGACTCGGATTAGCACCATCCGAAGCTCCGAGCGCTTTTCCATTTGCCATGGAGCCGACTAATTTAATGAAGCCGTCACAGCGCACACCTCAGGGCTTATTGGAAAAGGACTGGAGCACGACATTATTTCGCAGCAGTAGATTGCATCATTTTCATTTCACGGCTTTCCAATGGGAAATAATAAAAGAAAATTACAAACATAACGAAGAAAGAAAGGAGGGGAAAAAAACCACACACACAACCAAAACCTTGGATGAGAGACGCATTCTCTGCTGCGACAGGGCTGGTTACCTTATTCATTTGAGCCAGTAAATATTATCTGGCTTCGCTCGGCAGGAAGGAGCGGCCCAGGATGCCTCCACCTGCTGCTGGAGATAACGGGCTGCCATAACTCACTGTCCAGCGCAGCCAGGAGTGCTGACACCCCGGTGGAAGGCTCACTGCATGGCCTCGAGAGAGACTCCAGCTTCCGAGGGCACCTCCCGCCCTGGGCCGGCCGCAGCGCCGGTGACAGCAGGGCAAGCTGGGGGGCTGCGGGGGTGCACCGTGTGCATGGTGCCTCCCTGCACCCGCTGAAAGACGGCTTCCCAGCGGGGCTTCAGGCATCCCCAGAACCAGAGGAAAGAAAAGGAGTCCCCGCCCCCATCCTTTTCTGCAGGGTGCTTTGGTGTGACAAGGTGAGCTGACAGCCAGAGGCTGAATAGGAGACAACAGACGGACCGAGCTCTGTTCCAGAGTGTTCTCATTCATCGCACGGAGGTGTAAGATCAAGGGAGGCAGCTGGCTCAGCTGGGACTTTCATGCTTTCCGGCGGGTCTGTCCTTCAACTTCGGAGATGCCCTGCACCTGTCCTCACACGGAGGAGACCGAACCCCTTCACTCCGCCCACACCCAGGTCCTCTCCTGCCTTTTACTGAAAATAACTTTTCTCGTCTGTGAATGCAGGAGATGGAGGCCATGTGGAACGAGCTGCTTCTTTCCACCAGTAGCCTCCTTTGAGCCGACCCCTCACCTGTGCCTTGGGCCTCCTCCAATCCTCTCTCTCCTGCAGTTAATGCTGCCCCTTCAGCCAACCCTTCCTCATTCACTGCATAGGACCCTAATTTCTCCCACCCTGACTTAGAGGAAAAAGCCTTCCCTTGAGCCCGATCTCCCCTTTTCTTTGATCAACATGCTCCTATAAAGCACCGTAGTTAGCCCCATGGACTGGGGTCAGAGAAAGTGGGTTCAGATCCTGGCTCCTCCTGTTCCTAGCTGTGTGACTAGGGACAAATTACTTAACTTCTCTGAGCTCAATTTCCTCTTCTGTCGATGGGGCAATAGTCCTACCTATCTCATCATTTTACTGTGAGATAAAGTGAAATGTGGAGTTCTCAGTACAGAGCCAGGAACATAGCATATCTTTAAAAATGCTTGTTGTCATTATAGTTTTATTGTGAAGATGCAACATCCATGTCCAGACCAGAGGGCAGAGTGTCAAAGGCACAGCGAATCCTCAGAGATCACATAGAAGTCAGGCTGGGCCTACGACTCCCCTGTGGGTTTGCCTAGGGTCACAGAGGACCTGACCCCGGCAGCACCACTCTTGGGTTCGAAATTGGTGACCAGCCCAGGAGGGGAAGAAAGCAGAGGAGAGCAGTGTAGGAAACGGGGTCCCCCTGGCCAGTCTTGGCCCTTTGTTGCCTGCAGCTCTTGACTGTTCCCCGCACTGGGTGTTTCGTCGGCCTCTGTGTTCCTTCCCACCTGCACCCATCACTCCGGTCTGTCTCCTGTGTGCTAGCCAGCATGTGCCACAGTCCACGCTGAGCCCTGGGGGAAGCCATGCCGCCAACGGTGTCCTGATCCAGGAGAACAGAGACAACCATGTGGATAACAGGGCCTGGCAGAGCATGTCCGGCCTGGCCCACACCTCCAGAAGCTTCCCCTCATGCTCAGAGACAGTCATACCCCACCCCAACACCCGGGAGATAGCTCAGCCCTGCTTCCTACCCTCAGCTCTCAGACCTGAACTCTGCCTGTCTTCTCCGGCCAGCCTGGTGCCTGCACGATTTTCAGTTTGGGAAGGTCCCCCAGACGCTGTCAGAACACTGCATCCAGCACCCCATGCCCTGGGCTTCCACCTGCCTTCCGGTGGGGTCCCCTACTCAGGGAGCAGGGACGGATCTCTCACAAAGTGGGGTGCGGGCATTCTAGAGCCACTGATGGTTTTACAAGACACATGGTCTTGAAGGGGGGATGGTAAAGACCCAAAGCACTTCAGACAGAATGTTGTGTCAGAAAGGAAGCTCAAAGAAAGAACTCCAAGGTTCCATGGAAGACACAACCCCGTGTAAGAACTTGAAGCATAAGTGGGATTTCAAAACGATGGAGGGGGGACGTGTGCTCGGGGATAAAAACAGCTGAGCAAAGGCACAAAGAGGCAGGACAATATGGGCCTTTTTCAGGGGGTGTGGAACAAGTCGACCACCCGTGGTATAGAAGACACAGAAGAGAGTGTGGGTCCGAGAGGAGGACTCAAATGCCAGGCAGAAGATTCTGAACTTGATTGGGCAGGTAGCTGTGAGCCACTGAAGGTGGTAGAGCAAGAGAGTAATATTGACCAGCATGTTAGAGGAGGAAGGTGGATCAAGTGGCAGGAAGTAGGGGGCTTTGGAGGTGAGATTCTGTGAAGAAGAGCCTGTTAGAGACTCTAGAAATAGTCCAAGAGAGATTACAAACCTAAACCATGTCACCATCAGTCAGAGTGGAAGGTAGACCGGACTCTAAGCGACTGTGGTGTTGTGGTGTCGGCCCTGGGAGGAGAGCAGAAGGTGAGGGGAGCCGGAGGAGCAAGGGGGGAGAATGGCCTCCAGGCCAAGGATGTCCTGTTCTACCTGCTGAACAAATGCCTTCATAGTCCCATATTTAATTGTTCTATTTGAGTATCTGATAACCAGGCTTAATTAGTTAATTATAAACATTTTAGACGCACAAAAGAGTAGCATAGCAACCACTTACACAGCACTTAACTCTGTGCTCGGCATTGTTCTGAGAGCTTTAAAGATTTTAACTTAGTCAATCCTCATGAAAGTAACAGCTATGTGATAATACTACTACTGTTATCTCTGTCTTACGAATGAGTACCTTGGGGGCCGAGAAGGTTAAGTCATTTACGCAAAGTCATACAACTGGTCGTAGATGTGAGGCTTGGGTCCAAGAAGTCCTCTCCAGAGTCCTGGGTTCCTAACCGCTAGGCTCTGCTGCTCCTTGCGTTGAGGATAAAAATCGCAAATGCTAGTGTTCCTGCCAGAAAGAAAATCATGAGTGGAGCTTGAAATTAAGTAATTCTGCACGTTGAACACCTGGTTAGCCACACTGACCTCAGATTCATTCACCCACCAACCACTTATTAGGTAAAGAAGGGAGAAAGGAATTAGCATTTAGTATGCTATTATTATGTGCCAACTGTATGCATATGTGCTCTGCAGTCCCTGTTCTATTGGATGCTAACAGCAGTCCGCTGAAGTAGGTATTATGCTCATGATTTCACAGATGAGGAACTTGAGCCTCAGAGAAGTTAAATAACTGGTCAAGGTTGCCCAGATTCTGTAAGTGGCAGAGCGGCCTGCCTCTTCTCAGTGGCCATGCTGCTTTGCAAAATACAGGGCAGGTCAGACCCCTTAATGTATATGGAGATCACCAAGCAGTTAAGTACTAGGCGCCTGTTACATGGCCAGCATTCTGCCTGGAGCTGGCCACCGGGCCTTGCCTTCAAGAACAGCAAACAGAGGAGAGAAACAGGTTTTATATTGGAGAGAGTTGGGACAGGGGGAAGATGTGCTCCCAGCTATAACAGAGGTCACTGCAGTGCAAGGGGCACCAAGGGGGATGGGAAAGCCTCTCAGGGGATGGGATGGCTAATAGGACAAGAGGAAGAGAGGGTGCAGTCCCAGCCCCAGGAACCCACTTTGGCTTCTCCACACTGTCTTTCAGTACCTGGCTCAACTTTGGCTGTAATAAGATGGACTCATTATCGGTCACCTGGGGGGCTCCGTTGGTTAAGCATCTGCCTTTGGCTCAAGTGATGATCCCAGGGCCCTGGGATCAAGTCCTGAATCAGGCTCTCTGCTCAGCGGGAAGTCTGAGTCTCCCTCTACCCCTCCCCCCTGCTTGTAATCTTTCTCTTGCTCACACACTCTCTCTTTCTCAAATAAATAAATAAAATCTTTTTTTAAAATGGATTCATTTTCTTTACGAACGTTTGACAATTTGTTTTGAGGTTGGAGAACATGAGCTAAAGGAAGACAAAGTCAGCCCCTAGGAAATCCCTACCAGGCCCCCTTCACTAGGGGCATGGAGAGGCTAGCTGTCCCCTGGGTCCCCATGGCACCCTTGTGTTCTCATGGAACGCCTCGGGTCTGCCTGTGCTCCTGTGTCTCCACGGCGCCCCCTTCAAAGCTGACGTAGCCCTTCCCTTCCCTATTTTCCGCCTGTTTCCATGTCTGCCCTCCCACTGCCATTTCTTCGTAAGCTCCCTGAAGGATGGGCCCACACTGCAGCTGGCGGGGTCTGGCTCTCAGAGCAGGCTTGCTGAACCTTCTGAACCACCTGAGTGGACCGAACCAGATTTTCCAGATGAAGCCACTCCTTCATTTGCTCCCTGTGTCTAGAAGCCAGACGGGATCATATACATCTTTCTTTCCAGAACAGGCCCTGGCAACTTGGACAGCACAAACAGGCCATACTTCATTCTAACCACCAAGAATTCTTTCTGTTGGATCATGAAGCAAATGAAAAACTCTCAAATCTAGCCTCTGTTGATGGAGAATCGGCCCTTCTGACCTGCCGCCCTGGGGAATTGACACTACAAATTTAACAGGAACTTAGAGCATTCAGAAGCTGTCTTGAGGGAGCTCCTGGCTGCCCTCGGGGTTATACGGCCTCCCTGAGCAGGACTGGCCCATCTGAGAATGGCAGGGCAGTAAGTCAAGAGTCCAGAGGGATGACCCCTGACCTCCTTCCCCTGACACAGGTGCCTTTGGGACATCCTGACCGAGTGGGCTTCAGGGTGACAGCCTACCTGTGAAGTGGGGCCTCGGGAGGGGAACTTTTAAGAAGGCAAGGTGGGCACTGGCACACATATTCCAACCATAGGACGTAGTCTGCACTCCAGAACCAGGAGCTCCAGTGGGAACACGTCTTGAAGATCAAGTCCCTGCACTTGCTGGGGATCCCGTGCGGCCAGACGGGAATTCTGTTATAAAACAAAGCCATTCCTCAGAAAATGGGTTTGATCACCTGTGCCTCTTCTCTACCTGCTCTTTTTCATTGCAACAGCCCAACTGCATGGCCGTGAATTCTGTATTTCTGTGATAGAATGGAAGAGAAGTCTAGACTACTGAGCATGAACAGAACTTGGAAAGAGCGTTTCCAGTCCAACTCCAACTTCTTGGCAAACCTGTACCCAAATCATCACAGCCACTTGCTTCCATTTCAAAATGTCTTTAGAAATTATGCTCAGATCAGTACTTAGCAGGTGCCTAGTTCGTGCAGGTAGCCAAGGCTTCTGAGGCTGCAATGAAATAAAATGTCCACGCGCTGCCTGGGACTGCCCTGCCGGGAAGCTGTCGATTTCCTTCCTCACCTACAGAGCAGGACTCTGTGTCTCCGAGCAGTGCAGCAACTTGTCCGACGCACGTAAGCGCTGACAGCCGGCCCAGTGGGGCTGAAACCCACTTCTTTCACCTCCAGATCCCAGACCTCTGTTCTTGTTCTCTTTTTTCCCAAGAAAGTTTACCTTTTGAAAATCTAGTCAAGAAAAACAGGAGAACGATGTTCTTCTATATAGTGTAACTAAGAAATTCAAAATGTCACACATTTTAAAAGTTATCTCTTCACGATGAGAAGAGCTGAGGTTTGGAAATGATAATGGCTGGACCAGTTGGATTGAAAGGAAAAAGACAGTCAAGCCACTAAGGGCTATACCAGCTATCTTTGTCTTGTTAAAAAACTCAATTTTACATTTAATTATTTTTTTTATCAAAGGAATACTTGTTTGAAGTAATGTTTACATAGAGAGATCTCCTATTCCACATGCACTCCTTTCCCCAGAGACATCTATCCTTCACACTTGTAGGGTTTTCCCCTGGCATTTACCTCTATAATTGAATATTATACAGCTGTTTCTTGAAATATCAGTTGTAGACATTATCTATTGACTTTGTGCCACAGGAGAGAAGGACTTAATTTTTCCACACCACTGCCCACATTTCTCTCCTTTTATCCCAGTGACATATTTATAAAATAAATTTTGGCAAAATCAATAATCAGCACTTATACACTGAGCCAAATTGTAAATTACGACCAACCTCCTTTCTTGTACAATGTTTTGTTTTTCCTAGAATTAATAATTGCTTCATCTTTTTCATTTCCCTGGTTTTCCGTGAACCTCTCACACTTTTCTTCAAATTTCCAACATGTCTCAATACTACTTGCTATGATTTCAAGCAAATCCTCGTTCCCTTTTATTTCCTTCTTCTTTCCTTAAGAATTTTCACTCCAGAGGCTCTCTGTTCAAATGCCCCAATGTTACTGGTTGCTCTCTCTGCAGGTTTCATGACATCTTGGGGATTCTCTTCTCTAATCTCTAATTTTGGTTCCCTTCTTTCCTGGATCATAGATCTTGTTTCTTGACTTTCTTTCTTTCTTTCTTTCTTTCTTTCTTTCTTTCTTTCTTTCTTTCTTTCTTCCTTCCTTCCTTCCTTCCTTCCTTCCTTCCTTCCTTCCTTCCTTCCTTTCTTTCTTCTTTCTTTCCTTTCCTTTCTTTCTAACATCCTAGAGTACATTCCTGAGAATGGGAGGTAAACTTTCTGAATTTGAATTTGTAAAGATAAAATTCTTGAATGATAAGAATGTCTTTCTTCTACTTCACGTGTATTCCAAACTTTGGTTGTATATAAGATTCTCAGGAGAAAGTCATTTTCCTTCAGCGTTCTGAAGGCATGGCTGTCATAACCCATCTGAGCCTTTGCCCTACTTGCAAGCTGACAAGCCGGCCTGCCGCAGTTCTGTGGAGGCTGGCAGAAGACTCAAGACCCTTGGGTCAGAGCTAAAGGATAGTTTATTACTCACAGTGATGGGAGGAGCCGGAATATCAGCAGTTTTTGCACTGGTTCCCCTAACCCCAGTTCTCACAGGGACAGAAATAGGGCCAAGTGACACCTGCCCACACAAGGGGGGTTGGATGACAGCAGAGGAACCCTGAGCTTAGGAAACCTAAATCTTTTATAATGGGCATGTCTGCTTTTTGCCTGGAGGGAAACACTATTGGGCCGTCTTCCAAAGCTGTTCACTGTACAAACATGCTTGAAGAGATAGTCTAAAACAAGGAGCCATCATTGCCTCCCTCACAAGACATTCAGAAGTGCAAGAGACACAAGTAGATCATCTGCTGAAACTTGTTTCCTTGCCTTCTAGCTTCCGCTGCTGCTCCCGAGCTTCCACTGACATCAGTGCAGTCATTTCCTTTAGTCTCTTGCCTTTTCTTTTCTGCCTCCCTGGAAGCCTTTGGACCATCTCCTTATACCTGGTCTTCTGATACTTCCAAATATCAATTTGGAGATTCTTATATCCTACATTTCTGGAGATTTCTGATACTATTTCTTTAGTTATTAGATGGCTTCTTTCTCCCTCGTACCCCCTTATGGAATTCCCTAGTTTTCTTTTGATTTGTTTTTTGGTTTGTTCTCTGTCTGGTAGTTTGGAGGGTTTCCTCAAATTTCCTACCCACTGTAGTTATAAGGGTATATTTAAGAATGAGACACTAAAACAGGCTGACATTCTGTGTGCATGGACAGGGCATACCACCTGGTGAGCTGAAGCACAGGGTGATCAAAAGTGGTCTGGCCTTTTCTTTGTGGAGCCATCGCATGGTCAAAATCAGTAGGTGTTTGCTCTTGGTTCCTCTAGTTTCTTTAAAGAACAATCTAATGTCAAGCTTGGATTTCTGGATGTAAGTCAGGGGAAGAGAGCTGAGGCTACCACATTTCAGCAAGCATATTTTGGGGAAGGAAAGGAAATAAATATGTGTGATAAACCAACTCTCCATAACCCTTGTGTCCTCACAGTGGTCCTACCCCCACCCCCACTGTTTTAGGGGGTAGACCTTAGCTTAGAGCTTGAGACTTTAATTATGGTATAGAGGAAATTCACTAGAAATTGATCAAATCAGCAGGACGTGTGATTCAAGTACTCACTGACTCACACTAACTGTGCTGTCTCATGCAAACATTGCCAGTCTTCATGGGTCTGTCTGGCGGGGGTGTGGGGGGGAGATCTGGTGCAGGACATTCTCAAGAGAGTTCCTGAGGTTCTGGTGAAAACATTTCTGCATGGAGCTTTCTGAAGAAAACGACTGCTTTCCTTTTTCTTTTTACGTCATTTGACCTTGGTTTCTTTATCCTCAAGGTGGTGTTTACCCTTCTTTTTAAAAACTTTTCTTCACAAAGTGTTTGTGAACTCATCACACTCACTTTCTGAGCTCCATGCAGACCTCCTGCCTCTTGCTAAAACTTCATTAAGTCATAAGTTTCAAGGTCACTTCCTTAGTGGTTCCCCACATGTGCACGCACAGAGCGGGAAAGCCCATAATCTCTTCCAGCGGTGCATGTGACTTACTCTACCTGAATCTCAGTAGCTGGGGCCTGGGAATCTGTATTTTGAGAAAGTCCGCTAAGTGATTCTGGTGTCCTCCTAGTTGACAGGGATCCGTATACTCTTGCCTGAATTTGGAGTTCTGATGACCTACGCCACATGTCCCTGGTGCAGACTCTCTGCCCACTTGAACCTTTGCCAATCCACTGCCCTGGCTGGACAGAGCCTGAACGCCCAACCCTAAACTTTGCATCACCCTCCAACTATGGTCCTCCCACCCTGACTCTTTTCTGTCCTCACCCTGGCCCCCGGTCTCAGGTTGGCTTTGTGGACTCATTTGCCCTTGCCAAGACTCATGTCTTCCCTTCCCCCTCCCCCACTACCCCACCACTACCCACACACCCACATCCTGGTATCTTGCCCCACTCCGTCTGGACCATCCAGATCTGCCCGTGCCACAGGTCCTGTAAATAGAAAGGATGCTATTGGGTGTTACAATATTCAGTCTAATGAGAGATGCAAAGAGCACTGAGGAGGAAGACATGGCTTCCTGTTGGCATTGCAGGGGGTACCACACTGAAACAAGATTTCAGCCAGGCTTTTTGTATATTCATAGAAGAGAGTGAAGTCAAATCTAGAAAATACTAAATGCGTCCTGCTCTTACAGCACAGATACAACTATAATTACTGTTCCTACTGTAATCATGTATGTTATTGAATCCCTACTCTAAGATAAGCCCTGCATACGTGTGTGCGTGTATACGTATATACCTGTGTATATATTTACATATATTGTTTGAGATTTTTCAACAGCCCTAAAAGGCATGATTGACCCCGTTTTAGAGATGTGAGAAATGAGGCACAGAGAATCGTTCTCTCAAGACTAGTAAGTGCTCAAAGAAAGCCTGGCAGCCCAGTCTCCTGACTGGTTTCTTTTCCCCTTGCCGTTTGCTCCTGCCGCTTCCCTGTAATTAAAGAATCAGGTCCACCCTTTGAGAGGAGCAGCCTTCCCTCTCTCTTCCCAGGGAAACATCTGCAAATAAAACTCAAATCACTCCATGTCTCCCCCTCAGCATGGAGACCGCAGGCTCCTCCCTCGCGGGTGTCCATTATTGCAGTAGGTGAAGTGTGGCTAATCGTGACCTTGGGATGGGGTGGCCAGGAGAGTGGTGTGAAAGGCGGGGTGGCGCGGAGAGGCTGCAGGCCCATTTCTCTCGACACCCTTTCTTTTCATCCCCCACAGCTGTCTGAGGCATTTGCTCAGAAGCTGAAAACATTCATGGTTCGATGCAGCCCCAGATCTGAATTACTCTGTAAAAATTAAGTGCTTTTAGAGTTAGGCAAGCAAGAAAATATTTGACTTTTGTTCTAATGAAAGCCATTGTTAGCATTTAAGGTACAGACAATAACCATACGTTTGCACCTCAGACTCTAGGCTTTGCCAGCACGCTGGGGTACGCAGCCTTTCGAGTGCGCAGTACATGAAAACCAAGTTTTCTGGAAAAGTTAAACTACAGGAGATTATTTAACTCTTGACAGGAATGCCTCTGTACAGGAATTCCAGCTGTTTGAAAACCTGAACCCTTCATCAGGCCCCACCACTTGCGGGCAGAACTTCTCTGCAGCTCAGTGTTCGTGTCTGTAAAATGGAGAGATGTGGGCTAAGGGTCCCTCGCCTGTGCTGTGAGGCTAGCATAGGGGCCAGGGGGAGGCTGGCCGGTGGGGGGAGGAGGAATTTCAGGTCTGGAAGTGGTACCCCAGGTGGTTGGGGGACCAGCCTCCCACCTAGCTAAGCCACGCACCGTCTGCCCTTCGCCGCCAGCAAAATATGAGCCGTTCTGTTATCCTGCACAGTATCGCCCTGCCTCCCTGCCGTTCGGTTAAAAGTAAAGCTCCTGAGTACATTTTAATTTCTGATCATTAGTTACAAGATCTTCTTGTTAATTCTGATTCAGCGGATTTTGCTAAGACAGCTCTATGTTTTTCCCTTTTATTTTGGTCGTGCCGCACAGAGCCTGTTCAGACAGACAATAAATCTGGGTGGCCAGCCCCCCTCCTGGGGTGAATCACAGGCAGCTCTGTAAAGGACACAGCCCAGAGGGTGGTGACAGGGAAGGGTCCTCCTCCCAGGCTTCTTTACAGGGGACTCTGGGGGACCTTTGGGATTCTGGCCCCAGGATACAAACCTGCCCCTGGATTACATCAGGGATAACGAGCTTCCCCCCAGAGCTCAATAGCAGGCAAATCAGGGGGGGAAATAGAACAACCCAGGACACCTCAGCATAATCAGTCCTGCTTTCTGCTGCTTCTATGAGGTCACAGGCACCCTGCGTCTGAGTTTGCAGTAGATGTATCTAACCTGGGGCACCGACAGGATCTCACAAGCAGCGCAATCGGTTTGGGGCCCTGCACTTCCTGCTCCTTTCCTTCCCCGGGTAACTGTCTGTGGCCACCACCAGGGGTAGCTTTGTTGCTCTCCTTAGTCTGGTAGGTAACCCCCTCCTGACCTTGGACCTAGGACAACAGTGAACTCAACCATGCCAAAATGTTGTTCCGGTCAGTTGTAATACCCTTCCCAGGATCCAGGGGTATTTTTAGACGTTCTTGAGAAGAGCTAACACTCTTGGAGGTTTTAGCTTGTGCCGGGCACTCTTCATAACGCTTTTTATATATTAACTCACTGAAATGCCATATCAACCCTATGAGGTAGGTAAAATTATTATCCCCAGATACAGATCAGGGAACTGAGGCACAGAAAGGTTCAATAGCTCTCTGTAGTCACCCTTGTAGTGAGTGGCGGAGCTGGGATTTTGTCACCAGTTCCAGAGTCCATACGCTTAGCAATTGCCCTTTACTGGTGAAACTTGATTTTGTCACAAGATATTGCCGAAGTGGCCTGATGGCAATAGCAAGACAGCTCCCCATCTCAGGGGAGAGAGAGGACCTGCGTTAGACCTATGACAGGAATGAGACTGGAGCTGGAGGAAGAGACCTCACTGGTCAGCCGACAGGAAGTCCTGTCTAATGGCATCCGATCCAGGGCAGGATGTAACAGCGCAGACAAGCAACCCACATCACGGAAGCTGACTAGAATGGAAGGGTGTTCCAGACCGACAGAAAATCCAGGGCAAGGAACACTGAGCTGTGCAGCCATCAGGGACCACTGGCAGCAGGCCACAGGACCCACGATGGACCCCACGCTGAGGTGGGCTTGAGTGCAGGAGTGAAGAGTAAGTCAGGAATCCCTGGCTCACGTCATATACAAGAAATGACCCCAGCACGGACCAATGACACAAACATAAGGGCTGAAACCATAAAACGCCTAGAAGAAAACATAGGGTAAATATTCATGGCCTCAGTTTTGGTAATGACTTCTTGGTTAGGACACCAAAAACACAGGCAACACGAGAACAAAAATAGATAAATTGGTCTACATCAGAATTCAAAACTTTTGTGCAGCAAAGGGCACCATCCGGGTGAAAAGACAACGTACAAAATGGGAGAAAATATTTGCGAGTCATATATCTAGTAAGAGCCTGGTATCCGGAATATATAAAGAACTCTTACAACTCAACAACAAAAGGGCAAACAATCCAATTTAAAAATAGAGGAAGGAATTACAACAACATTTCTCCAAAGAAGGTCTACAGATGGCTAACAAGCACACATAAAGATGCCCCATGTCGCTAATCATTGGAAAACTCTAAAGCAAAAGCATGAGGCAATAGCCCTTCATGCCTACTGGGATGGCCATCATCAAAAAACCCAGAAAACAAGTTTGGACAGTGATGTGGAGAAATTGGAACCCTCATACCTTGCCCGTGAGACTGTTAACACTCATTTGCTGCAGGAAACAGTTCGGGTGTTCCTCAAAAAGTTGAGCATAGAGTTTATCGCAGGACCCAGGCATTCCACTCCTGGGTATATGCCCCACAGAAATGCAAACAGCTACTCAAACAAATACGCACGCGTATTCACGGCAGCCCTATTCATCACAGCCAAGAATGGGAATGATAGGAACGTTCAGCAATGGATGAATGGATACACAAATTGTATTACGTGTGTGCAATGAATGAGACGCTATTCCACGTAAGAAGGACTCTAGCGCCAATACGTGCTACAGTGGGGATGAAGCTCGAAACCATGGTAAGTGAAAAAAGCCAGCCACGAAAGTTCTCGTATTGTGTGATTCCATTTATATGGAATATCCAGAACAGGTAAATCCATAGAGACAGCAGATTGGTGGTTGCCGGGCAATGTGGGGAGAAGAAAATGAAAAGTAACTGCTTACTGGATCTGGAGTTTCCTTTTGGAGTGATGAAAATGTTTTGGAACAAGACAGTAGTGGTTATACAACATTATGGATGTACTAAATACTACTGAATTGCTCACTTGAAAATGGGGAATTTTATATATTGTGAATTTCACCTCAATTAAAAAAAAAGAAAAAGAATAAGTTAGTCCCCTAGAATAACCATAGCACCAGGCAGGGACCAAGACAGGTTCCCAGGTACTTGAACAGAGGTATAAACGATGGGGGCCAAGTGTTCCGCGCCGGCTGGAGGCCCAGGAGAGAGGGTCAGGTGTGGGGCAAAGCCAGCAGGGGAGAGGGACTGTGCCCAGCTGGGCAGGGAGGAGCCTGGGATCCCTTTCCAGGTGGGAGGTTACGCCCCCTTCCCCTGCAAGGAGAGAGAAAGCCAGTAACCCAGGGACATAGAGCTTCCTGCATTTCTGGCCTCCCTCCCTCCCTCCCTAAATTGCATTAGCCTGGAGGCTTAGATGAATGCATTTGGCTGATAATGGATCCCGAACACAAAGAAACAAGCGGGAGGAGCAGCGAAGGAGGGAATGTTCTGTTGTTGTTTAGAAAATGAACAAAACAGCTGGAGGTAAAGCTTTTGTTACAGGCTGCCATCCCTGATTCATGTGCCTTTATAATCCTGACTGCGGTTGGAGTGAGCCGGCAGGAGCGATTAGCGCCTCTCTCGCGCGGGCGCGCTGCACCCGCCAGCATGGGGTTTATTAGGACTAGACGCCGCTTAGCAAGGGCAGGAGCGCGCTTGTCATGCCGCGGAACAGGCCACCGCCTGGACGGAGGGCCCCCCGCTCCTCCTCGGGTGCCCAAGGTGGCGTGTTCGCAAAGTGTGAGGCCCGACTGAGGACCTCCAGCTGCTAGCAGGGACGGGGGTGGAGGGGGGCTGTCAAGCCTGAGCGGAGCCTGGCTTTGAGGGCAGTGAGTGGGAGCCCACTACCTTCCCTCTCGACCATTAGCTGGGAGGGGCAGGGAGGCCAGGAATTTCTGCAAAGGGACAATAAGCCTTGCACACCTCCACGCACCCCTCACCCCTGCTCCCGCCCTCCCCCACTCCTTTCTATGCCTCTCCTTCTTCTCACGTACCCTCAGGCTGCCTTTGGCCCACAAAGCTTTCCAAAACTGTCCACTTCTCTACCCAGACTCGAAAGCCAAGCTGAACGCTGCTGTTCCAGGGCGAGGGGGCTGTGAGACTCCGGCCACCTCTTTCTGGGACTGCCCTGGTCCCTCCATGATGGGCCCTTCTCTTCGCCCCCACCTGCTGCCATCCTACCCTGCCCGGAAGGCCAGCTTGCATGGTCTCCGCTTTGAAGTCTTTCTTGATTGTCCACCCAGATGTGCTCTCCCTACCTCTAAATAACCTAGAACCTGCTTGTGTCTCTCTGAAGTCTTCCTCTGTTCTGTCTCAAATTATCGTTATTTCTGGATTTGTCTTACGCTCTCCAGTAGGCTGTATGGGTCCACCTCCGAATCATCTCCCAGGGCCTAGCACACAACAGATGATATGGGATTGAATGAAGGAATACAGAAATGAATGAATCCTTCCCACCTGATCAAGTGGAAGAGTCTCCAAGACACTGCTGACCCATCCAGGAATCCCTGGGCCACCCACTGTGGCTCATGGTGCAGAAAGCCCATCTTCAGTGTTTTACTGAGAAAGTATGTGTGGAGGAAGGAGGGCAGAGGCTCGGGGGGCCAGGCTCTCTAGCTCTCTGGGAAGTACCCTGGCCTTCTACTATCCCATCAAAGGGGCCTGGACTGGAAAGCAAAAATAAAGGGTTGGATGAGTCCCTTTTTATTAAAACTGAGGCCGACTTAGTCCTAGGCAGGTGGGGACTTCCGTTATATAAGCCACTGGGGAAGGGGAGAGAGCCGGGAGCAGGCATGGATGAGGGCAGGCAGCAGGCGTGCCAGGCACAACAGCCTCACGATTCCTGTCACTTGACCCAGGGCAGGAGAAAGCCAGGTGGAGCTTGCAGTCCAGAGGCAAGGAAACGGCTGGTAGCGTGTTGGGCCCCCAGCCAGGTGAGCCGGGCCTCTTGGTGGGCGTGCTCTCAGCACAGGACAAGGGGCAGCTGCTCCTCCCCCCCATAAAAGGAGCCGCTCCAGCAGGCCAGGGAGGCGCAGGCCCCAGCAGAGCAACCCCAGGCAAAGGATCTGCCCCGAGCCCAGGCAGAGGCCTGGTAAGTGTGGGTGGGTTGCCTCCTGACCCTGGGGGAGCTACTGGCTGATGCTGGGTACCCGGCTGGGAGCTGGGACTGGTTCAGCTTTGATGGGGCCAGGCTTAACGCTCACTGCAGATTTGGACGGCTGGCGAAGGCAGGGATTGCCCCCAGCACCCACCCCCATGACCTTTCTTCCCTTGAGCCCTTTTCTCCCACCCTGAATTCCAAGAAACAAATCAGGAAGGGAGAGAATCGGACCAGCAAAGGGGGGTAGGAGGTGGGGAATGATGGAAGAGTAACAGAGGCCGATGTAGGTACTCAGGACCTAAAACGTGTATACAGTTTGGTGGGATTTCTTGAAAAATGACAAATGCAGCCCTGGGTATTGAGCCTTGTCAGCGATCATGCCAGAGAGTGGCCTGAACCTAAGCTTGAATCCTCCCTCGGGAAATCAGCCTCTGCCCAGTCTGGAACAATTGTATAGACGCGGTGGGCGGGGGGCTGAGGTGTCCCGTAGAAGTACAGGCAGCCTCCTCCCAGCTCCTGTTTCTCTGTCTTCTCTGGTGAACCTAGCTGGGCTCCCCAAAATGCCTCCCCCCCAGCCTCCCCCCCTCTTCCAATTAAAACATCTATTCTGTATTTCCTGCATGCAGCACCCTTAATATTAGGTCTGAAAACAATTTGCAATCAGTTGTACTAATTAATCTAATTGAATTTAATTTCCCTTTCTTGGTGTTAGGGGTGAGCGAACTCCATATGCTGACTTATGTAAAGCAATATGCAAATTTGTATCTTGAGCCCAGAGCCCTGCAAATGTTTTTGATTACAAAAAAGGCTGTGCTGAGGCCCTGGGGAAATGAACCACCGCAGTTTCTGGCCTGACACCCCTGTCTTCCAGCTGCCTGGGCACAATATCCCCTCACCCTGCCACTTGTGGCTTGGTCACCCTTGCTCCTGCCCCAGACGGCACTGTTGGGTCCCTCCAAGGGGTTCTTAGAAACCCGGATACCATATTTTCACTTTAACTCTTCGGAATCTGGGTTCCTTCCCTTTCTTATGCTGCTACTCTGTCTCCCTCAGCCTCCCATTAATCTCAAGAATGGTTTCTCACTTTGGCTGGAAAGTCTGAAGAGCCCCCAGTTGGTGAGCCAGGCACTTGGGGAGATGGTGGGTAGTGCTCTGCGGCTGCCCCGGAGCCCTCCAGCTGAGGGCAGGGGTGGGGCTTGGGTGGGGATCCCCGTGCAGGGACACCAGGCTAGTGGCCCCAAACAGCCCTCAGCTCCCGTGGAGAGGGAGTGGTTTCCCCCATCATGAGGGTAGAGCAGAAGGGCGTGGTTAGCCGTGACCAAGTCCCACAGTCCCTTGCAGAGCCCTGCCCCCAAGAGCTAGCACGCAGAGAGGTGCTGGGGACAAACATGGGCACCCAGGCTGTCAGTCACCGAAGGGCTTGCGTCCCTGGTGCTTTCACTCTGTTAAAACCTAATGTCTTAATTTTGGGTTTGCTTCAAAATAACCCAGGGTGGGGAGAGGGGGATTGCACTGAGTAGGAAAAAAACAAAAAAAACAAAAAACAAGATGAGCCACGAGTTAAAAATTGTTGAAGCTATGTAATGGCTCATTGGGGTTTATTAGACTTTTCTATTTCCACACGTGTTTGAAATTTTCAGTCCTAGTTCTGAAGCTGGTTCTAAGAGCTGGCTTTTTGCTTCCACTCGAGAGGGAGCTTACGGTAGGAATGAGAAAGAGAAAGGAAGCTTTACTGTCAGCTCCTGCTGTGCTGATACCAGTGTGGACAGAGGCTCTGTCCTCCTCCCACCTCTCCAGGCAGGGTAAGGGAGCTACAATGTGAGGCAGGGGCATGGGGGCAGTGCAGTCCCAGCCACCTGCTGGCCCCGTGTCTCCATGGGTCCATTCATTTGGCCAGGGAAAAACAAGGATCCTAGCAGCAGGTTTCAAATGGCAAAACAACAATGAAATGGACCAGGCTGTGGGGGACAGACTGGAAAAGTAGGAGACTGAGGGGAGGAAGACCCACTAGGGGAGGTTCACAAAGTTTTTGCAAGAGAAAAAAAAATGTGAGGGTTCGAAAAGAGCAGAGCTCAAGGCTGTGGAGAGGAGGAAGACAGATTAGAAATACTCCCAAAACAACACGTAGCCCATCTGGGAGAGAGGAGCAGGCAGGACTCAGTCTGCTCCAGTGTGCTTAAATGCGTGGTGATGTCATCACCTGAGACCAAAAATCCAGGTCGGGGAGAAGGTTAGGGGGTGGAGAGGAAATGCAGTTTTTTTTCCCTCAGATTTCATTCTGGGCACAGTAAGAACCCAAACGGAGTTGTCCGAGGAGGTTGGGAATACAAACCTGGAGCCTCAGGATGAAGGGAGAGCAGGAAGGAAAGGCATGCAAGTCATTGGCGGATCAGCGACAGCCCCATGCACAAGGACATTGAGGCCAGCCCGGGAAAGGATCCCAGGGAATTCCAGTGTTCATGGCGCGGGAGGAGAGAGAACATCAAAGGAGCACTTCCAGTGGAAGAAAGAGAATCGGGAGCTCTAATCGTGGCAGCCAGGAGAGGAGAGAATTCCGGAAACAGAGTACAATGATGCCACATCCTGCAGAGAAGACTCATACAATGAGGTCCGCACAAGATTTCACACAAAATTTGTGTGCTGGATTTCCCACAAAGAGGTCACCATCGACCGTGGCAAGAGAGAGGAATTTGTGTGAATGCAGGCATCCCTGGCACTCCAAAGTTACATAATACTTAAAAAACCATTAGAAAATAGTGAAAGCAATTTCCAAGCCTAGGTCTGTTGTGCATGAAATCCATATTCTTTCTAAATCCAACCTTCCCTCCAGTATATTAAATACACCTGAGACGTGATTCAGAGTTCTTCAAGAACAATGAAGAATTTTCCAATTTAGCCTCTGAAGGGACGAAGAGTTTATTAGTAAGAATAAATCCAGCTGAGAAGGTAGAGAGTACAAGACAAGGATTGATGAGTTAAGGACAACTGAAAGGGGCCCCAGGGTGCCTTCAGCCCCTTCATCCTTGGTATAGGACTTCACTGCCCCATTGCCAATTTTTGTTTTTTCCTACACATCATTCAACATTTCATTTAACCAAAATGCATTAAAGGTTCACTAGGTGCCAGGCACATACCACAGGCTGAAGATTAAAAAAAAAAAAAAGTGGTTAAGACAATTCCTAGCCATTAAGGAGCTAGTGTCCGGTAGGGAATTTGGAAGCCTGTGTGGGGATTTTATCACAGAGACACGGAGGTGTGAGATGGTGTGGCTGAGAAGGTTACACAGAGCTGAGCCCCAGTCCCCTGACCTAGCCAGGCTCCCTCTCAGGACACTGCTGCGTCACCCAGCCTCTCCAACAGAGGCTTGTGTTTCCCATGGGCATCTTACTTACTAATCAGGAAATGTGCCGAGGTTTCAGAGGAAGCCAGCCAGAGGCATCAAAATCCCTGTCTTCATAGCATGCTACCTTGCTGGGGGTAGAGTTTACCAAAGGCCCTTTATTAAAAGTTCTCATTCTTCTCTGGCCTTCCCCAGACTCAAACAAAACCTCCCCCTAAGACTGCTATGCCCTGTGTGGAACAAGGGGCATTTCAGCCAGATCTGTGGGGCCACAGAGGGGTCCTCTGCTGCCAGGTGTCTGAGCGTCTGGATTCCCGCTCTATTTTGTAGCTGTCCTTGCTTGCTGGTTTCTGGGGATGACGGTGGTCGTCTGGCTCCTCTGCACGCAAGAGAGATCAGATGATGGAGAAAAGCCCCATCTCTGTGCACACATGGTGACACATGGAGAAAAGTGCCCGGGGTGGGGGAGGCGGATTGAAAGTCTTGGCAGGAAGAGAAAAGCTGAGCCATCTCCAACTCCCTACCCTTTGAGCCATATCTCAAAATTGAAGAAAGAGGGTAAGGGGTCCAGGGGCCAGTGCTGCAGCTATTACGGGGGGAGTGAGGTACGGACTTCAGGCACAAAATTTAAGGGAGTGCCAAGAATTCAGTAATCAAGATAAATCGTATTTGTCCTGAACTAGATGGGAAGTGCTGAAGGTGTCTTTCTAACCATAAAACCCAGTTGAGTTTCCTTCTCCCACCTAAACCTTCCACCCTGTTCCCAAATGCAGCAAGACAGCTCTTTACCATGCCCCTCTGCCTCGGCCCTCCCCAGCATGCCTGATCTCTTCCCTGCCCCAGGACCTTTGCACTTGCTGATTCCTCCATCTGGAGCTTCCACCAGCTCTTTTTGTAAGAGACTTTACTATCATCCTGCAAGTGTCACCCCAAACACCCCCCCGGAACACTTCCCCACCCACAGGATTTAAAATAGGCCTCCCCCATGTAGGGACAATCACACTCCCCTCCCTACTTCTCCTAGTGCACATTTCACGATGTATAATTATCTTGTTCACTATCTCTGTGGCTAGACTGGAAGCTCCCTCTAAGTGGGAACCTTGCCTGTCATCCCCGTGGTACTGCTGATCCAAATACTGTGCCTGACACATAGTAGGTGCTCACCAAATATTTGTCACCTGAATGGTTGAGTGGAATTCCGGTTCAGGTGTGGCCTTCTCTGCTGAGGCTCCCAGCATACGTGTCCTCACTAAGGCCACCACGGAAACCACCGCTTCGTTCTCTGTGTCCTCAGAGCGCTCCGTGGGTGGTTTTATTACGACATTCCGGCTGGCGGCGCACACAGCAGCTCCTCCGGTAAACGCCGACCCCTGGGAGGTCAGGCACTGAGTCTTACTCACCACCATGTCCTTGAGCCTAGCACCAGGCCTCGCACAGGCCCTGACAAGAAATGCTTGGATGAACATGAGGAAGCGAATCTATGTCCAACCAGGGCAGCCAGGTTCACGATAGATGTGTTCTGGAAAAAGTGAGGTATAATTACGATCTGTAAATCGAATAATATTTTAATGGCAGGAGGGGAGTGCACTGCCTGAGGGAACCCTATGGAGAGTCTGACTGGAGAGAGAGAGAGAGAATCACCCCCATTTTTAATTCTGGATTTTCGGAAGCTAGGTGAGGTTTGTCCTGTGCCCGCGCACATTCTCCAGAGCTTTCAGATGTGTCCTCAGCCCTGTGGGGGTTATTGTCAGACCCTATGGAACTTGGTTCTTACCCCCATTTGTGTACTTTGGGGGGATCCTTATGATGATTTGAGCTCCATGTCATTTGTTCCTTGCCTATGAAAACACAGGCTTATGGATCCCCTCTTGTCCACGGAGAGGCCTGGTTTGATCTCCACTCAGCAGAAATAGCTGGCGTCTTGGAACAAACCAAATACCTATGGTTTCTGAACGGACTGGCCCAGCACCGGGAGAGCTGGGCCCACGTCAGGTGGCCACGTTCACAGAGCCCACGGTTCGCTATGGTCTTTCTGTGGCTTTCTGGCCCCCTCGGACCCTGTCCTCCTCATTTCATGGCTCTGACTTTCCCATCCCTTGTGGATTGAATTGTACCTCCCCCAATTCATATGTTAAAACCCTCCCCCGAATATGACTCTATTCAGAGGTAGGGCTTATAGGAGGCAATAAAGGTTAAAGGACATCATAAAAGTAGGGCCTTAATCTGATAGGAGCATAGCCTCCTAAGAAGAGGACGAAACCCCAGAGCTCTCTCTTTCTGTCTGTGCACTCACAGAAGAAAAGCCATGTGAGGAACCAGCAAGGAGGTGGCCCTCTGTAAGCCAGGAGGAGAAGCCTCACCAGAAACCAACCCTGACGGCACCTTGATCTTGGACTTCTGGTCTCCAGAACTGTGAGAAACTAAGTTTCTGTTGTCCTTTGTTTTTTGTTGTTGTTGTTTTTATTTATTTTATTATGATATGTTAGTCACCATACAGTACGTCATTAGTTTTTAATGTAGTGTTCCATGATTCATTGTTTGCGTGTAACACCCAGTGTTACATGCAATACGTGCCCTCCTTAATACCCTTCACTGGGCTAGCTCATCCCCCCAGCCCCCTCCCCTCTGAAACCCTCAGTTTGTTTCCAGGAGTCCATAGTCTCTCATGGCTCATCTCCTCCTCTGTTTCCCCCCCTTCATTTTTCCCTTCCTTCTCCTAATGATCTCCACTGTCCTAGTGTTCTGTTCTGACACCTCAAGCAGACGGAGACACCAGCCTGCACCGTCCCCAGTGCCTTACGGGTCGACGGCTGGGAAGGTAGAGAGGAGGGCTGGTGCTTTACATCTCCCACCCAAGTGGGTTTCTTTCCCAGTACTCAGCCACCACCCCCACCCCGGGCAGCACTCAGCTCAGTGGGTGCAGAGGAACATGGCGGCTTAGTGACTGAGATTGTCCCGAGTCCCCAGTTTCAGTTCTGTGTGGCTCAGTGGAAGATACTTGCAAAGCCGGTCAGATTCAGACTCAGATGTTAGGATTCGCTGAGTGCCTCTTATAAACCAATGACACTGTCAGGCAGATCCATGTGTGTGCACATGCTTGGCATCATGGGTAAGATAGTCGGGAAATGGAATCCAAGCTTGCCCTTACTAGCTGGGTTCAAGGCACCTGTATTTGTTTGCTATTCCCACAGTAATTCTGCCCCACAGACCATCTGAAATGTAATGGGTTAGAACAGTAGTTATCCGATATTGCTCCAGTGAGCAAGGGCAAACCCTAGTAGTTAGAGGAGTCCCATCCCACCTTCCCACCCTCTCTTCTCTCTCCTGTAGCCATGATGGGCAGCTACCTCCACCCACACGCACATTTGCCTATGATGGAATCTGCAACCCCCATAGCCAAGAGTCTTCACCTCTGCTCTCCGTTTTTGGGCAGGTGAGAACTCGAGAAAGAACTCAGGTTCCTCTTTTGTTGAGCTCTTCCTGTGTGCCCCACGTCATGCTAGCTGGTATTTTCACCCAGCTCATTCTGTCCACAGCACAATACCCTTTTGTTGTGACTGTTTTCAAGGTGGAGAAACTGATTCTTATAAACTGCCTATGGTGTGATGTGACATAGGTGTGACTGTGATGACCACGATTACGGTCTAGGTCTCTTGACTCCATGCTCAGTGATGTTTGTTCTATAGCCGCCATGGTGAGAAAGTCTATTTGCATTAAAATCACGTATAGAACATTACAATAGGAAAAAGAGCCTAAGCGGATTGGTCTGGGGAAGGGAATGGTGTGTAGCCAGCAGTGAGGTCGCACTGTGAAGGTAGCTACTACCCTGAAGTGATTTCTAATTCCGTATTTATGTTTGTTCTTTGTCAATGTTCTCTCGGTTATCTTTTATATTCTGTTTCAAGAGTGTGAAATAGGAACCATTCTACCAACCAGCTCAAATAGGTCATGAACAGAACAGATGTGGAAATGAGCTCAGGAGGAACAGCTTATAAATTAATAAGAAAACATAAATATGTCAATAACAAAAGGGTGGAAGATATAAAACAGGCAATGTGCACACACACAAATACAACTGGTGTTTGGTTTTGGCAATAATAGGGTATCTTGTCTTAGACTAACTATCCTCCAGGTAGACTTGTAAACTCCAGACGAACCACCAAAAAGCCAGTGGAAGGCCCTGGAAAATGATTACAAGGAGGCAGAAACTGGAGAAGGATTAACCCTTGCAACAAAAGAATTATGCTAGTGAGATTCACATTTATACGACTTTTCACCTGATAGCTCTTCTCCTGCACCCCAGGTCAGGATACACAACATAGGGAGGCTACAACTAGACCAGGAAGCCACAGCCTTACAAGCTTAAGGAGCCAAAGGAGTGATTTCAGGGCTGCCAGAGCACTTGGGAAGTGAAGAGGAAATCTTGGAAAGGAGGGAGCCACAAAATGGAGAGATACAAGATATTCTTATAAATTCTGACCAAATTCTTAATCGACCCCTGAATTGTACATGGGTCTCCAAAAAGCCCAGCTGGAAATTTAAAAGAACTGAACATATGCTGGCCCACAAAGTAAATCTCAATACATTTTGTAAGACTAAACTCTTTCAGATTATGTTCTCTAATGACAACAGCATTAATTAGGAATCCAATATAAGATACATACAAAAGACTTAAATACTTAGAAATTAAATAGTACATTTCTAAATAAGTAATGGGCCAATGAAGAAAGCATGGGAAAATGAGAAAATATTTCATACTAAATAGTAATGAAAATATAACCTATCAAAACTTGTGTGACACATCTAAGACAGCCCTGGAGGGAAATTCACTGATGTAGTGTCTCTATTAGAAAAGAAGAAAGGTTTAAAATTAATGATCTAAGTTTCTACCATAAGAAAAATGAGCAAATTAAACCCTAAGTACATAGAAGAAAGAAAATAACAAAGATTTGAGCAGAAATAAATAAAATATAAAACAAACAATAAAGAAAACTAACAAAACCAAAAGTTGGTTCTTTGTAAAGATTAATAAAATCAATAAAGCCCCTGGCAATACTGGTCAAGAAAAAAAAGAGAAAACACAAGTTACTGTGTCAGGAAAGCATAAATAATCTGTATTGAGGATCTGTTATCACTACAGATCCCACAAACATTGAAATAGTAAAAAGGACATATTATAAACAAGTTTATGCCAGTAATTTGATATCTTAGATGAAATGGACAAATTCCTTCAAAAACAAAATTTACCAAAACTGACACAACAAAAAAGAAAATCTAAATAGCCCTAGCTGTTAAAGACATTAGATTTATCTCAAACCTTCCCACCAAGAAAACTCTAAATTCAAATGCTTTCACTGTTGAAGTTTATCTATCAAAATTAAGGAACATGAAATGTCCATCTTCTATAAACGCTTACAGAAAACAGAGGATGAGGGAACATTCCCCACGACACTGTATGAGGTCACCACAGGCCTCCTACAAAAATCTGACAAAGCTTTTACAGAAAAGAGAATTGCAGACGAACATCCCTCAGGAACATAGATATTAAAATCATAAGCAGACTATAGCAAGTCGAATCCAACAAAAAGGATAATCCATTGTGACTAAGTGGAGTTTGTCCCAGGAATGCAAGATTGTTTCAACCTTTGAAAATCAATGCATTTAACCACTTAAACAGAATAAAGGAGAAAAATAATCTAATCATCTCAGTAGATGCAGAGAAAGAATTTAACAAAACTCAATACCCGTTCATGATTAAGGTACTCAGAAAATTAGGGAAAGTAACTCCTTCAGTTAAATAGAACACATGGACAAAAAATTATGGTTTACATTGTACTTAATGGTAAACATTAGATACTTACTAAGCAAAGAGTCTACTGTTTCTGCAGGGAGTTTCCAGTAGAAACCTAGTGGGCCATGGGGCAATCATTGGTTGATTATTTAAGACTGCAGGAGGAAATGTTCTAAACTCATGTTCTCAAGCTGAAGTGTTTGCCTCTTCTTCAAACTGAAGAGACAGATATAGTGTGGAAAAATTCCATGTGAATGATGAGTTTGGACAGAAACATTGCTCCAAAAACTGTGTACAATGAGACAACTTAACCAAAATTTAAAATGCTCATGTCCTCAATCTAGGACATCCTCTTTTAGGTTTCTAGCCCACAGAAACAGGAATATGTACAAGGATGATCACTGTAGTGTTATCTGTAACGGGGGGAAAAAACTAGAGAAAAATTAAATTCTATCAACAGACTTTTCCCTCCTGCTATACGATACTATATAGCCATTAAAAAGAATGAATGCAATGACATGAAAAAATGTCCATAATATAGGTTTTTCTTGTTTTGGGTGTTTTTTTCATAATACAGTTTTTTTATTTTAAAAAAGCAAGTTGGTACATAATATTTATAGTGTAAGCCCACTTTTATTAAGTAAAGGTCTTTAAAATTTATATATAAAATAAAAGCCTGAAAGGGTACATACCAAAATTCTGATCATACTTCACTTTGGGTGGTGGTATTATAGGTGATTTCAATTTTCTTTACACTCTTACTTTCAAATTTTTCTGCAAGAAGCATTTTTTTAAGATGTGAGCCACCAGTTGGGCAAAATGAGTGCGATTATTCCCCTTCCTGGGAGGGAGGGGGTGATTCCATTAGAAGCCCAGCTGTGTGACTTTGAGCAGGATACTTAATTTTCCTGAGGCTTTTACCTCATCTCCAATGACAATTATGATAATAGTGCATTCTGCAATGCATAATTGTGAGCATGTGTGAGTCCCTCTGTGCTGATATACATATCCCACATGGGTCCCTGAAAGTTTCGTGTGTCCATCAGTGAAGCTGGCAGAGCTTGGGCCCTGACACACACCACACCTCTCACGTGCTCATGCACTAATGATGCTTGAACATCTGCCAGGAATGGAGTCCTGTGGTGGATGCTTCACGTGTATTTTTTCAAATCCTCCACAGAGCCCTGAAAGACAGGCGTAATTCAACATGCATTTTATTTAAGACATATTTAGTGATCATCTACTATGTGCCAAGCACTTTTCTAGGTGCTGGGGATAGAGCATTGAGTAAAAATGACAAAAATCCCTGCCCGTCAGGAGTCAAACATTTTCATGAGGAGAGACAGGCAATAAACATAGTGAATACCTGTAGGATAAGTAGTTAATGTCAGTATCCAACATGGTTGAAGGTGGTGTATGCTAAAGGAGAAAAACAGAGTGAGATAAGGCAAATTGGGAAGATCAGAGGGAGTCGACCTTGTCATTTTCAAAAGGATGGTGAGGGTAGGTTTCCTTAAGGACGATTATTGAGCCTTATTTACACTAGCCAAGATATGGAAGCAACCCAGTGTCCATTGATAGATGAATGGGTAAAGAAGTGGTATTTATATGTAAGGGAATATTAGCCATAGGAAAGAATGAAATCTTGCCATTCACTACAACATGGATGGATCTGTAGGGTATAATGCTAAGTGAAGTACGTCAGTCAGAGAAAGACAAATACCTTATGATTTTGCTCATATGTGGAATTTAAGAAACAATGTAAACTAACAAAGAGTAAAAGAGACAAACTAAAAACAAACTTAAATACAGAGAACAAAAGGGTGGTTGCCAGAGGGGAGGTAGGCGGGCTGGGTAAATAGATAAAGGGGATTACACTTCTCTTGAGCCCTGAGAAATGCATAGAATTGTTGAATCGTTATATTGTACAGCTGAAACTAATATAATGGTGTGTTAATTATACCTGAATAAAAATTAATTAAAAAAAACACTTGAGGGAGATGAGGGAGTAAGTCAGGCAAGTATCTGGGCAAAGGGGGTTCCAGGCAGAGGGAACAGCCAGTGCAAAGGCACTGAGCCACAGGGAGGGGCCGAGGAGGCTGAGTAGAACAAAGAGAGTGGCAGATGAGGTCAGAGAAGGGACAGGAAACTGGGAGGCATTTTAGGCCATCATAAAGACTGACTTTCTCAGAGAAATGGAAGCCACTGAGGGGTAAAGGGCAGGAGTGTCATGATCTGTGTTTTAAAAGGCTCACCCCGTCTCTGAAGAGGGGTACAGGGAAAAGCAGGGGTCAGGAGGATTTTGCAATAATCCGTGCTTGAACAGAGTCATATTTCCATTTTAAAATCAGGAAATTGAAACTCAGCAGGCTGCTGTTTGGCTCATAATCACACAGCTAATATGCGGCTATGCTGGGATTTGAATCCAGAACCACCTGATTCCGAATTCAGTGTTCTTTTGTCCAGAAGGGAGCCCTGGGCTCAGTGGTGTCGTGAGAATTCCTTTACTGCCGGTGTGCTCATACATAGGGGGCCCTTACCTCCACCCCATTTTGTGCCTCCCTCCCACCCCCTACTCTCTCCTGCCAGCTCTGCTGCCCCCAGGCAGCCTCTCCGTGAAAATGTAGCTGATGCGGGCATTTCACCAGGGCTGGCAACACCATTTGACATCCTAATGTTGGGTTTTTTTTCTGTTTTTTAAGATTTTATTTATTTCTTCATGAGAGAGAGTGAGAGAGCCCATGAGTGGGGGGAGGGGCAGAGGGAGAAGCAGGCTCCCCACTGAGCAGGGAGCCCAATATGGGACTCTATCCCAGGATCCTGGGATCACCACCCAAGCCGAAGGCAGACGCCTAACTGACTGAGCCGTCCGGGCGCCCTCTAATGTTGGTTTTTAAGTGTTTCCCAAACTAAAAACAGCCTGGGGTGACAAATGAAACCATTATAGTTTAGGCTAGAGAAACTGGGACATTGCTAAATCAAAAAAGCACCCAAAACTCTGGGTGGGGATGGAGCCTCCTCTCTCCCTCCCCCTTGTCCGTATAGCATCTCCTGCCTTCTGGTATAGACACTGGGTGTTAAACGTAGGCTGCGCTCTGTCCCCAGTGGCTCAGTTCCCAAAAGGGTGCCGGTGCCCCTTGGCAAGGGTGAGCACCACAGCAATCCAGCAGAGCTCCGGTGAATAATTGTTATTTCCTCGCACAACATGCATCAGGAGACAGGCCCTGGCATTTATTTAGCAGCAAGTGATCGTTATCTGGTGGCAATGTTCTTCCCACTGACAGTATCTTCTAAATAAGGGTCAGCCATCCAGCGGTCTGTCTGCTGCTGATTTCTTCCTGTGGAATAAACCACATTCAAACCAAGGCAGTGGGGCCCTGGGGCTGGGGAGAGGGAAGAGAGAAGGCGGCGGTCAGGGAAGGTGGTCCTTCCACAGTTGAGCCAAAGAATCTGGCCTGAGTTTTTTGATTCTGACAAATATTTGTTGAATGAATGTTTGGGAGGAGATGGAAGAGAATACCAGGGAGAAGCCTCATTTCCACTTCAGCAAACCTTATACATAAATGAAACAGCACCCAGTAAGTTACATGGATGATGAAGTTCTGGGTATAAGGAAGGTGAAAGAAAAGGCTCTTGTGTGGATTTGGATCTCTGTTGCTCTTCTTCCTGTCATCAAAGCAGGTTCTGGAATGAGTTTGAGTCACAGAGCTCAGAATGGACTGTTCATCGAACTTGCTGTAGACTTGGCGTCAGAAGACCTAAGTCCGGACCCCACCAATTCCTAGATCCTGGACCTAAACTTCTCTGAGCCTTGATTTGCTCATCTGCCTAATGAGAATGGGAATGGTCCTTTCTCGGGGGGCTGTTGTGAGGATTAGAGGAAATAATAATACATAAGAAATGCTGTGTTGACCATACGATGTTCTCCATGTAAGCTACTGCTGTCTGGTTCAGCTCTAGCGATTTCATCAATGTTGTTAAAGTGGTTGGCCCTGTACTGCCCCCCTGCATCTTGCTGACTTGGAGGCTAGCCTTCTTTCTGTTGTTCTACCTCTTATGGTCTTAGATTGAAAGCTACAGTCCAAATAATGAGTCCATCAACTAGTAGAGACCCCAGGCTGAACTAGGCTACAGGAATTCAGGAGAAATATTTGATTTAGTCTGTGTGCCTTCATGGGATTATAAGGTTCACACTTGGACGAATTTAGCCCAGTAAAAGCCAAGGTACAGTTATGAGTATCTCTGTAGTTGGATCATATTTATTGAGGGCCTGACACGTGCTAAACGGTGCCAAGTGCCGCCATATCATCATATTATTTAACATTCCCTTCTGAGTACAGAGTGCCCTCATTTTACAGATGAAAACACTGAAATCTGCAGAGGCCGAGTGATCCACTCAAGACCAACCCAATGACGAGATAGTGACAAGGGTCATAGCTGTTCATTCCCAAGTCCGGATTCTCTGCCCCACCTCAACTAGAGTATAATCTGGTGCTTTGACTCATCTCTGAGGAGAAATGAAAATTCGTGGCTCGCATTCCAGGCACTTGAGGCTCTGGGAGGCTCCTACACATGGATTCTGCGCCATCTCTGGAGGCCTTGCTACCATAGTGTAGTAGGGACAAGTCATCTCCTCTTGAGGGATTTGGATATTTAAAACCCCAGGGATAAATGCAAATCAAAACCATAATGAGATACCACTTCACATCCATTAGTATGCTTATTGTTTTGTTTTGTTTTTTTAAAGTGGAAAATAACAAGTGCAAGTGAGAATGTGAAAGAATTAGAACTCTTCTTCATTGCTGGTGGAAATGGAAAATGGTGCAGCCACTGTGGAAAACAGTACGGCAGTTTGCCATAAGTTGCCAAAAGGTTTAACATAGAATTACGACATGATCCAGCAATTCCACTTCTGGGTATAACCCAAAGCTTTAAAAGGGAACTTAAACATATAATTATATACCCATGTTTACAGTAGTGTTATTCATAATAGCCAAAACACAGACGCAACCCAAGTGTCCATCAATGGATGAATGGATAAACAAAATATGGTATCTCCATACGATGGAATATTATCCAGCCTTAGAAAGGAAGGGAATTTGGACACGTTCTGTAATATGATAAACCTTGAGGACATTATGCTAAGTACGGGGGTTATTGTTTAACAGGGAGAGAATTTCTATTTGGGATGATGAGAAAATTCTAGAAATGGATAGTTGTGATGGTTGTGCAACATCGTGAATATACTTAATGTCATTGACTTGTACACTTAAAATGGTTAAAATGGTAAATATTATGTATTTTTTACTACAATAAAAAAAAAGCCCTCAGGGAGAAATTCTTCAGTTGAAGAAGAGGAATGTTATGCTACCAGAGTTCTGTTCTCTAGTGAGTCCAGGATGATTATAATGTTTGTTTGGAAATCATTAACTGCTCATCAAAGAAGGGGCAGCCAAGAACACTCAAGAGGCAACAAGAGAAGAGAAACAGCTCTGCAGTATCAACGTAAGTCAATAGGAAATAAGGATTTGATTTATGAAAACTCTGTTTTTGTGAGACTTTCTTCAGAGCCCACCTATTGTCCAACACAAACAACCTTGCATCGGTATTCAAAGGAGCTACAAGAAAACCCAGTGGAATTTGACCACAGGTCCCTTTAAGTCATTCAAAGACGAACATTTATGCCACATGTTTCTTGGGCTTTTAAAAGGCAATGTTCTGTGCTGATGGTCCCCCCGGCTGTATAGATAATTGTAAAACAAACTCCATATTCCACTGACACCCTTTCTAATTACATCTCACCTTCATTAGGCTATTAAAGTGATAGATGGTGGCAATTACATTGAATCCCACTGAAAACTCTCTATCTGTGACGCGCAGTGACGAGAACATGAGTTATTTACCCAGAAGCCAGGAAGAACTTGGCTGCCTTGGCCACGCTGGGGAGAGAGAAAGCCCATGTGACCATTTGCAGCATATGGATTCCAGGAGCAATGTCAGGAGGCTGGGTGGCAGAGTACGCAGTTGGCACTTTTCTACAGACCTCACCAGATGCTCAGATGGAAAATTGAGAGTATTATCAGGTGTTATAGAGTTACTTAAAACAATTTGAATATACTCAGAAGAGAGCCTGTAAAATAATTAATTACTCCTAGCTAATCTGTGTGTAAGGAATAGTCGAAGCAACCAAAGAAGTTGAACCTAAAGAAAAGACACAAGAGAAGGGGGCGCTATGTCTAGACATTCCAGCATGAATTAGACTTGTTACACCTACATGGCCCCAGAAGCACAAATTAATGAGTTCAGATAACAGAACACCCTACTGTAATAGGTTTAAATAACTGGAACATTTACTAGTTGACATAGCTTGGAGGATCAGAGGTAGATAGGCTTCAGGTCTGGTTGATTCAGGGGCTCAGTGATACAGTCTAGGTCTCAAATGCTTTCATTCTTCCACTCTGCTGTCCACAGTGGCTTGTGATGGCCACAGGTAGCAATAAGGGTTACACGCTCTTTTGTTCACTTCCAGTAGGAAAGCAAGAACTGACCTCCCATAATTCTCAGAAAAATGAGGAAAGCTCTCGGCAAACATTCCTGATCACGTCTCACTGGCTGGAATGGGTCACACCTTCATTTCTAAATTAATTGCTGCAGTATGGGAGATGGCATTACTTTGATTGGTCGGATGATCGTGTCCCAACTTAGAGTTGCTGCAGGGAAAAACAAGGAGAGACAGTTAGAAGCAGTTGACTCCTAGAAAGAAGAGCTTCTAGCTAGCATGGGGGATAGGGCAGATACGCTGCAACCATTCCACAGCTGCCCCCTTCAATACCAATGACAAACGTAGTTCATTCATCTGTCATCTACCTCTGAGCCCAGACGGCCTCTGCATCCACCTTAACTTGGTCCTTCAGGCCGTCACTAACGATAACTTGGGGACAGCTCTCAAAAGCTGTTCTATTAGCTAGGCCAGCCTAAAGATGGAATGGGCCGGCACAGGAAGGAGTGAGCTCTTGGTCACTGGAGCTGTCTAAGCACAGACTATGTGACCTGTGTGCAGAGATGTTGCCATGGGGATTGGATCACAGGTGAAGGTTGGAGCTCGACTGTCCCTAAGATTCCATGGTTACAGATTGCTGGGGAAGGAAGCTGGGGCATTAGAGAAGGTTTCAGATTAGTAATAAAGGAAAGATTTGAGTGCCTTATCCTAGCCTTTGACTTTTTCTCCATGGTCCTGAAGCTTCAGATTCCTTACATCAGATAGTACCCCAGGCACTGGCAGTTTTTCTCCAGAGCACCGTTCCCGGTCACAAAATTTCATTATCTTCGCCTGGGGCTTAACTTGTGTGCAACTAATACACGCACCTGAGAGGTTGGGTGCCTTTGCCCAAGATCATTCAGCTAAGCGGATGGTGGGGCTGAAATGGGACGTTGGGTCTCCTCACCCCTAGCCCAGAACGCTCCTCTGGAAACACCAGCTCTGGAGCTGAGCGGTCCTTATTTGGTCTGCACATGACCTAAGGAGACCCGCACTGATGCAGGCAGAAAGGGCCAGATGGGCCTCAACACTCGAAGGGTGGTCCTCATGGCCCATGCTGGCTCCTGCAGGAGGCTGAGTACCAGCAACTGTGAGTGTGATGGGTCTTCTGTTCTGTCTGGGCTTCACTTCCTCCATCCACCTATGTCCCGCAAATAGGAGATGCTTGTATGGCTGAGATGCTCTCAGGCCAAGATGTGGTGTGGAGCCAATCTCTCCAGCTTCTCCCTCCAGAGCAGATATTCCAGGTTCATCTGAGCAGGGTGGGAGTCCCCATAGCTGCTTCTTTCCATTGGTTCCTGCAGCCTGTAACCTCCCTGGGCAAGGGCGGGAGGGTAGACCTGGCCCAGACCCAGCTCCTGTATCCCTGCTCTGTCTCTTCTCTAAGCCATTGTCATCTTGCAAAAATGTGTAAAAGACCAGAAAAAATGTGAAAGGAAAACCAGAAACCTCTGCAAGGCGCTTTTTGTCCTCAGTGGCTTCTGACAGCGCAGTGAGCTTACTGAGCCCTCCTGGGTGGCAAGCCCGGTGGCAGGCACTCAGTGCGCATTATCTGGGAGTTTGTTGCTGGCCGCGCTGTGACCGTGCTGTGTTTCAGTCAGACTTGAGAGGTACTGCGAGAAATTCAGTGGAACCTTTCTTTACGTTCAGTCTGTAGCACACTGCCTAACCTTTGTAGGCATTAAAAAGTAATTAGCTGAGGGGCGCCCCGGTGCCTCAGTCAGTTGAGCATCTGACTCTTGATTTCAGCTCAGGTCATGATCTCAGGGTTGTGAGATCGAGCCCCATGTTGGGCTCTCCGCTCAGCACAGAGTCGGCTTGTCCCTCTCCCTCTGCCCCCCTCCCCCTGCTTGTGCATGGCCTGGCTCTCTAAAATAAATAAATAAATAAATAAAAATCTTTAACAAATACAAATAAGAAATAATTAGCTGACAGACTGAATGAATGATTAAACCCATTTTATAGATGAGAAAAGCAAGGCATGTGATCCTTAGTTGATAGGCCAAGGCAACATAGGAGTTTCGGCAGCGCTGGGACTGGAACTAGATCTTCTGCCTCCTGCTCTGGTTTGGGGCAAGACTAGACCATCTGTAATATCTGTCAGTGCTCCCTGATATTTGGGGACTCAGCAAATTCGTCTCTAGACCTGTGCTGTGCAGTGGAACTATTTCTGCAGTGAGAGAAATGCTCCCTAGCCGTGCTGGACATGTGGCTTGGGGGCACTTGGAATGTGGCTGGGGTGACTTCCGGTGGCTAGTGGCTACCAGGTGGGAGGGCCCAGCTCTAGCACTCTCCCAAGGCCCAGCCACAGCCTCTGCCAGACATTGACGCAGTGAAAGTTTGCAGTTGGCAATGGCACTTAGAGAAACGTCCCCACATCCCTTGGCAAAACACACCAGCCCCTCCCCTCCAGATGCACCAGTCATTCTTCAGTAGCTGTGCTTCTATCTACAGAAGGGAGATGAAAACAAAATTGGGAGAGTTGAAGCAGAAAGGCTATTGATTTTTAATCCTTTTTATCATCCAAGAATTTCAAGGTGTATTCTTCGTGTCATTCCATTCCTCACCCGGGAGCTGGGAGAAACTGACCCAGAAGGCCTGAGCAGAGCCAAGTCATGTGAATTAAACACTCTTTAAAGGAAACCTCTCTAGTCAACATCACTTTTTTCTCTGCAAAACGTGTGGATCTTTACTGCTATTTTCGGTGAGGTTCATCCCAGGATGGGATTTTTTTTTTTTCTAAATAGATTAAACCATGAATTTATTAACCACTGATTTAATTTCTGGGCCCTCATTCCTCTAAATTGTTATCGCATCACATGATAGAACCGTGGCACATCTGAGCTGGAGGACAGTTCAGGCAATCTCCAGGCTGTAAAATTAACGCGAATGGAATGGTTCCTGCTTATCCAAGCTTGTGCAGCCATTGGACCGTGTTCTCTACACCGTCATAGTGGTCATCACCGTGATGCTCTGGGGTCTGTAAAACTCTCCCCCATTTTACAGGTAGGTAAGTAGCCAAGCTAGAATTTACCTGGAGGTCTGGCTGGCTCCGAGGCTGGGACCCTTCCTCTGTTCTCGAAGCTTTCCAATCATCCCATGGATAAGGACACAGAGAGCTATAATCACACAGCAGTCAGGGCCTGACCTCCTCTCTCCGTGCTCCACTCAGTTCTCTCCTTCGACCTCAGATATACAGCCCCACACCCAGCTCGCACAGAGATACCGCTCTCCGTTTCTCTTTAGCCATCCCCTTTTACCAAGAAAAAAGTTCAAAATACCTTCAGGTGCCATTTGAGGCCCTCCACAATTTGGTCCCCCCTCCCCTGCAGCAGCCCCCATCCCCACTCAGTCAAGGAACGTGTCTGAGCAAACCCGACGTTTACACTCCTTCAGCACTTTCAGAACTGAGCTTTTTTTGTTGCCATGCTAAAAAACAACAACAACAACAACAAAAACATTTAAAAACAAATTACATACCTGTATTCTGACAAAGATGTTTTGGCATTAAACCTTAAGATGTTTATTACAGCAATCTATCCATTACAGTGAAAAGTGCAAAGTAAAAACAGCATACATGGTCAACCACAACAGAAATGTTAAGACTAGAGTAATTCTATTCTGTAGATTAATATAAAGCCACTAAAATGGAAGTAGGAGCCCATGCCAAGGGAGCATTTGGCTGCCCACACTGGAAACAGCTGAAGGAGAATAGATCGGATCTCTCTGAGACCTCTGGGGCATAGAGGGCACTGAGAAAAACCAGAAATGGCTGAATTGAGACCCATATTAATAATAACAACAAAGATAGCGATAATGTGGATTAATCAACTTTGCATTAATTTATAAGCTCAAGTTTCCAGCCCTTGCCAGCTCCTCCTTGGAGCAGTCCCTTGCGGGTAGCTGGGAGACGAAATAGCACAATGGACTTGGAGTCTGAAACCATTAGTTCAAGGCCCATCAGGGTCACTGAGACTTCAGTGAGCCCATCTGTGAAATGGGGAGGATGCTGTCCACGGTAGGCAGCTGCGTTGAGCACAACTGGCAGCCGGTAGCACTCCCACTCGTGTGTCCCCCTGCTGCTCCTTCGGTGAGGAAGCTACCCCATTCCGTGCTTCCTCCAAGCCCCGAGAGGGTGAGGGCCGCTTCATCATGGTGCGCCCCCCGCCCCGGCCGAAGATGGGGCCAACCACTGCTCCTGCTCCGTTTGGACTTGCTGGCGCCCTAGGCTCTTTCTTAACTGGAATCAAATTGATTTGTTGCAGTCTGTCCACACGGTGGCAGGAGTGGAGAGGCAGGCACCTGCCCTGGCTCCCCCTGGACTCCTGCTGTGTTTGTGGGTTTTGCTGAACCACAGTATTAGATGCAGGGATGGCCCATGCCGGCCACACATACCCTGGGCTTCTCGGGCTGTAGCAACCATTCAGAGGGCCGCTTGCAGACCCTGGTTAGTGCACAAGGCAGTTACTGTCTCCATGGAAGGTGGCTGTCACCAAATGCTCTCACGAATTGTTGGGTCCCCAGGATGTGCTGGTGGAAACCTCTGTGGAATGATTTCATCTCCGTGCTGTTTCGAGTAAACACTCAGCCTAGAACCTGCCCTCCTAGGCTGCAGAGCTTGGGAGCTGGAGCCCTACCTGATCTGATTTTTCAGCCCCTAATTCAGAATCGTGTGAGATGGCTAAGAACAGTGACTTAAATTTTCGAAGCAGCGGAACGTTTTTTTTTCCCCTCAAACGAAATCTATCTGAAACGTATGTGTTTATTTTGTAATTTCTAATTAATAATACTACTTTTTTTTACAGTCAATCAGTGACAATAATTAGGTTGTTTTGATTAACAAATAAAATTAGATCAGGAACCAGGGATGATAGTTGCATTTTTTTACACAGCTGCAGCTTCTGATTTATATCCATATTTTATTTTGCTTGTATCATATTAATTATGCATAATAACTAATACATCAGCACCACTTTGAGTGCTTCAAACATTTTAACTCACTTAAGCCTCAGAACTCTGATAGATAATATTCTCATGCTCATATGAGGAAGCGGAGGCCCAGAGACCTGGAGAAGTGGCCCAAGATCACACAGCTATGGAGTGGCCGGAGCTGGGGTTCAAACCCAGGCAGACTAGCTCCATTGTCTGTGATTGGAATAACTATTTTCTTGTGCCTCCCTGTGAAAAACCTAAGAGAGCTGACCCTTGAACAGTGGCGGGAGTGAGGGGCGCTGACCCCCTGGCACACTCAAAAATCCACATATAATCTTTGATTCCCCAAAAAGCTAACTACTAGTAGCCTACTGTTGACCAGAAGATTAACACGTTTTGTATGTTATATATATTATATTCTGGATTCTTACAATAAACTAAGCTAAAGAAAAGAAAAGGTTAAGAAAGTCTGAAGGAAGAGAAAATACTTTTACGGTACTGTACTATATTGAAAAAAAGATCCGGTTATAAGTGGACTCATGCAGTTCAAACCCGTGTTGTTCAGAAGTCAATTGTATATATAAATATGTAGTTATAAATGATAACTTTTTAATTGACCACTCTGCAAAATTGGGCTATTCCTCAATTAAACTGGGAAGGCTGAAAGTTTTATTCTGTGTCCTAACCAAAAATAAATAAATAACCTAACTCCAGAAACACCCCCATTAGGATTCAGGGAACGGTTTGAAAATTCCTGACCTAGTCACCAGGGATATATTGAAGGGACAATCAGCCTGTCAAACCGCACATGCAGAGAACCCTCAGGGTGTCATTGAGACAAAAGGCATTGGCTGGCGTTTCACCAAATGGAAATCTCTAGTCTCTGGCACTACCAATATTCCCCATTACAAATCTTCCAGCTGGTAAACAGAATGATGCCACTGACATTTAATTGAAATGTCAGCACATTTAGAAAGAGCCCTGATGAAACTGCCAAGTTAAAGTTATCGCTGATGACTTAAGCTAAATGGAAACAGAAAATCACCACTAACATCCCCCCCCGCCCCCACACACAGTATTGTATCAGACGGAGAGAAAGCGGAGTTTCAGCTGGCCAAGAAAAATTTATAGATTGTTTTTAAATGGGGTTTTATTTTAGCTATGAAAAACCATGGGGCAATTGGAAAAACTTGTGAAAGTAATCAGGTCTGAGACAGGCCAATGCCCATGTAAATCAATTCAACAAGCATACACTGATTAAATTGCCTTTGGATGGTAATCTCACCTTACATTTCTTTGCATAGCTTACAGTTTACAGAGGCCATGGTAGATGGCGAAAATCGTCCTAATTCTGCACCCCACCCCACCCCGCATCCACCTTACTTTATGCCACTGTAACTTTGCAGTGCCCTCCCACTCTGTTGCTGGCCTTAACCATGGGATTTGCTTTAACTAATGGGCTCTTAGAAGATGTAACATATGCAGCGGGTTGAAAAGCACCTTTGTGTTTCCACTCCTCCTTCTCTACGCCATCTCCACTAGAACATGCCCATGGAACCGAGCCAAGGACCCCAATTGTCCCAAGGCCGTCCTAGATCAGGAAGAGCTAGTAGCCAACTCCGAGTCATACGAGAGAGCCCAGTCCCTATCCACACGGCCAATCAGGTGACCTGTAGCTGCCCATGGGCGCTCGAGGAAGCACAGGTGGGAGCCACTAAGCCCAGATCCGCTGGACCCCACAGACTCGTGAGCTAACTCAGTGTCTACTATTGTGTGGTTTTGAGGGTTTTGTTAAGGGTCACTATTGTATCAGCATGCAGCTGATGAAGAGACTTGCCTTGTATGACCTCCTGTGTCCCTTCCTTGGGATGGAATGGTTACCTCACCCGCTTTATAAATGAGAACACTGATTCATACAGGCGAAGTGCACTGGCTTTATTCCACAGCTTCCGATGCCTGGTTCTCTGCTCAGGCCAAGTCATGCAGCTTCTCCGAAATACTTAACCAACAGCATTAACCTAGAGGCTGAATCCATTTTTTTCTTTTAGATCAAAAAGGCAGTTTTTTTTTTAAAGATTTTATTTATTTATTTGACAGAGTTAGAGACAGCCAGCGAGAGAGGGAACACAAGCAGGGGGAGTGGGAGAGGAAGAAGCAGCCTCATAGCGGAAGAGCCTGACGTGGGGCTCGATCCCACAACCCCGGGATCACGCCCTGAGCCGAAGGCAGACGCTTAACCGCTGTGCCACCCAGGCGCCCCAAAAGAGGCAGTTTTTATAGGTTGAAAGCACAGAGGGAGAGCAGATGTTTCAGAAGTCATTGGGCCCCAAAGGCAGAAGCTGCAGCAGCATTTGGCTCTGCAGGGCCCCTCCCACTCTCCCACGCCGGACCTCCCTCCTTCCCCGGGTTCCACTCTGCTTGGAAGAGATACACGGCGCGGTCCATGCAGCTGTGTGTTTCTCTTGCCATCTCTCTCGGGCTGATTCCATTCATAGGCATTCTGCAAATGCTTCACGGGAATCCCTGCCAGGTAGGAAACCACAGGGGAGTTATGGAGAAATGATTAAAAATAATTTTTTTGACCTTGCAACACCCACCTTAAAAATCTACTCTTGCTCCCAATTTCCCCCAACTTACGTCCAAACTCATTCAAGATCCTTTACGATCTGGAACCAACCTATAACATCACCGCTGCCTCCCACTTCCCTCCCCAAATTTCTCTCTGTTTTAGAATTAGAAATGTCCTGCTCGTTTTGGACAAGTGGCCCACGACCACACATCTAGGGCGTGGCAGAGCCAGTCTTCGAACCCAGGCAGGCCAGCTCCGCAGGCCACAGTCTATGACTCAGGGAGCATTTTGAACTTTTGCCTCTGCTATAGTCCCCGATCTGTTCTGCATTATCTTCTCTTCCTTTTTCTTCACTAGCTGAACCTCTATTCTTTCCTGTGAGATCACACTCACTTCTTCAAATACTTTGAAGACCCATTCACTTTGTGTGTTTGTTCGTACATTTGTTTTATCTGCCTGAGGCTGTGAAGTGTCCTACTGCCAAAGCCCCACGGCAGCCGAGTTCATGAGAGCCCTCAGAAATCACAGGGAAATAGTAGACTTTGTTCTACTTTGAGTTGCCCTGGGTTAACTATGATGGGCCCCAAGACGGTAGGCTTTACATGTTCAGAGGGAGGGACAGGACTACTCCCTTTTAGAAACAGGTAATTCTAAATAGACCCATGTATGTTATGTGGGTCTTTGTGCGGGGAGGGGCGGAGGAGAGAGAGATCCCTACACGGGCTCCACACCCAGCACGCGGAGCCCGACACGAGGCTCAGACTCACAACCCTGAGGTCATGACCTCAGCCGAAATCAAGAGTCGAATGCTCAACCAGCTAAGCCACCCAGGTGCCCCCAATACTTGTATCCTAAACACCTGTTCACCGGAAGTCTTCGCACGTGCTCACAGGTGACGTAAATCCCCGATTCCTCTAGCCTGTAAAGGCACCGATCGCAAGTCTCTCTTCACTGATGGCCTCGCCCACTGGCCAGGCGCTCGCTCCTCGGAAGTAGCTGCCGTTTCGTTTACGTTTGTATTTCCACGTCTGTCCTTGAACTTGCTCACCCCCAGCTCCAAGCACTACCGTAAAGCCCGCACGGGTTACAGGCTCAGGGCTTGCTTGCAGAGAACGGGAAGCTACAACAGGTTGTTGGGTAGCAGACCCCCAGGGGTTCCTCTAAGAAGTAAAAGCACCTCCTCAGAGACTTCGGTGACTTCTCTTAAAAAGCTGGGCATGCTTTTTTAAAAAAATTTTATTATGTTTGTCTCCATACAGTACATACTTAGTTTTTGATGTAGTGTTCCATGATTCATTGTTTGCGTATAACACCCAGTGCTCCATGCAATACGTGCCCTCCTTAATAACCTTCACAGGGCTAGCCCATCCCCCCACCCACCTCCCCTCTGAAACCCCCAGGTTGTTTCCCAGAGTGCATAGTCTCTCATGGTTCCTCTCCCCCTCTGATTCCCCTCCTTCAGTTTTCCCTTCCTTCCCCTAATGTCCTCTGTGCTATTCCTTATGTTCCACATATAAGTGAAACCATAGGATAATTGTCTTTCTCTGCTTGACTTACTTCACTTAGCATAATCCCCTTCAGTTCCATCCATGTCATTACAAATGGTGGGTATTCATCCTTTCTGATGGCTGAGTAATATTCCATTGTATATATGAACCACATCTTCTTTATCCATTCGTCTGTTGAAGGGCATCTCGGCTCCTTCCACAGTTTGGCTGCTTTCTTTTTTTCAGGAGAAATAACATGTGCTCTGGAGTCAGAAGGTCCTCGGAACATCACTTAATTTCATTGATCCTTAGTTTCCTAATCTATAAAATGGAGATAGTAAATGGTATCATCTTAATGCTATCATTGGAGGGAAAAAAGAAAAGCTCATCTTTCCAGAACTTATGACACACTGGGGAGGAGAGCAGGCATGTATAATTTGAAAATCTCTCCCCAAAGGATTCTGATATACTAACCCACCCCCAACATGAGAATTGCTAGTCTAGGTCTGAAGAAAAGAGAATTGGGTTCAGGTGGAGGCATACATGGAGTTCTGGGAGAACTCAGAAGTTCAGATGGTGACAGAGTGGGAGACAGAAGAAGGATAAAGACAGAAAACATGCAGAGGTAAAGGAAGGTNAGAAAAGAGAATTGGGTTCAGGTGGAGGCATACATGGAGTTCTGGGAGAACTCAGAAGTTCAGATGGTGACAGAGTGGGAGACAGAAGAAGGATAAAGACAGAAAACATGCAGAGGTAAAGGAAGGTCATAGCTAGCTGTCTTTATTATCCATACAGACCAGGGATAAATATAGGAAAAGGCCATTAAGATATCATTTTGGATGTCTCATTGACCTGGTCTGTTTTTTGGGATTCCATGGTCCAAATTCATGGAGAATGTCAGAAGGATATGAGGGCACACTCAGGACAATGACTGGGGCAAGCCCGGGGGCAGGGAGAAACTGTGAAGATGCTTTCATTCGGCTCTGGCCTTGTGGGAAAGAGAGAATCCAAGATGGAGAATGGACGTTGGCAGTGGAGCAGAAACCCAGCAGGCCTGTCGCCCAGTCTGCAGGAAAAAAGGCAAGCAGGGACTCTGAAATCCAAAAGAGAGCCCCAGAGAAGATGTCCTGGCAGAACTTTTGAGAGATGCTCAATCCCCTGGGCTCTGATGTTGATTTACCCAAGGTGGACTATAGCAGGAGCCTCCCAGCTGGTCTCTGTAGCACCCATTTTTGCTTCCTGTTAAGTATCTTCCCAACCACTAGCACCAGAGTGATCTTTTTCCCTGCTCTACTTTAAAAGGTATGTTAAAAGTATAATCATATATAGATTTGTATATCCAGTATATGCATATACACTATACTGCTCTTTGTAATTATTTTATTAAAAGGGGATTGATTATATTATACATACCCTTCTGTATCTTTTCTCATCCAATAAAACCCATGAAATTACTTCTAAGTCTGCTGGCAGTTCTCCAATACATACTTTTTTGTGGTTACATAATATTCTGCAGTATAATCTATGATGTGCCACAATCTATTCAGTTGAGGGCCACTATAAACATCAACAGCCAATTCAGCAAGCATATATATATATATTTATATTTATATATATGTATATACATATATACACACATATATACATATATCTACTTGTATATATGCCCAAGTCATATGAATTATGAATTAATAATAAAAAGATATTGATGTTGAAAAAGATAACTTCATCAACTGATGAGAAAAGGTATCTCATTCATATGCATTATGAATTGGCCATATGTACAAGTATATATATGTATATGTGGATCTCTATCTGTGTCTGTGCCCTTAGAAAATATTATTTTCATTTTCATAGGATAGATTCACAGAAATGAGATTGCTGGGTCAATGTATGTACTTTGAATCTTAATAATTGTTGCTTGCTGGCTTCCAAAATAGCTATAACTCTATCACTATCCCAACCAGCAGTGTATGAGAACCCTCCGTTCCCCACATCCCTGCCCGCAATAGATATGAGAGTGCTTTTTAATTTTTGCCAGTCTGATGGGTACAAAAAGATATCTCATTGTTATTTTAATTTGGACTTCTGTGACTATCAGTGAATTGAGTATATTTGGTGCCATTTGCATATGGCCTTCTGTGAATTGTATTTTGATAACATTTTTTCTGTTTATTGTGATTTATTCTTTTTGTCAATTTATAATTTCTCTCTGCAAGTAGAGGAATTAACCCTGTAGCTACCATCTGAATCACAAACATTTTTATGGATCTACTGCATGTCTTATTACTTTGTTTTAATTAAAATGTATAACCTAAATTTTTTGCAGAGATATAATTTGCACACCATAAAATATACATTTTTTAAGTGTACAAGTCATCTGTTTCTAGTGTACTGACGGTTGTGCACCCATCACCACTACCTGATTCTAGAACATATTCATCACCTTGGAGAAACCTACACCCATTCGCGGTCACTGCCCATTTTTCCCTCTTCCCCCCAGACCCTGACAGTCACAAATCTGCTGGCTGTCCCTGTGGATTTGCCTCGTCTTCACATTTTCTATAAATGGAATCCTACAGTATGTGGCCTTTTGTGTCTGTTTCATTTACTTAGCATAATGTTTTCAGGGTCCATTCACGTAGCATGTGTCAAAACTTCCTTTTTTATGGCTCAATATTCCCTTGTATGGATCGACTATATTTTACTTATTCACTCATCAACTGATGGACATTTAGGTTACTTCCACCTGTGGGCCATTGTGAATCTATGCTAAGTGACTATGTATTGCTATGAACATCATATACAAGTTTTTGCCCAAATGTGTGTTTTCCTTTCTCCTAGGTCTCTACTTAGGAGTGTGACTGCTGGGTCATGTGCTAATTCTATATTTAACTTCCGAGAAATTGCCAAGCTAGTTGTTTTCCAGAGAAGCTGCATCATTTTACATTCCCCCAGTAATTTATAAGGGTTCCAATTTCCTCCCTATTCTAATTTTCTGAAAAGTTTGTAAAGGGATTAGTGCTAATTCTTTTCTATTACTTCGGTAGAATTCTCTAGTGAAGCCACTTGGTCGGGGCTTGTCTTTGTGGGAAGTTTTTTTCATTACTAATTCAATCTGTTTACTTGTTTTAGGTCTATTCAGATTTTTTATTTCTTCTTGAGTCAGCATGAATTTCTCTAGAAATACGTCCATTTTATTTGGATCATTTAGTTTGTTAGCCTACATTTATTCATGGTATTCCCTTGTAACCCTGTTTACTATAAGGTCAATAGTAATGTTCCCTTTTGCATTCCTAATTTTAGTAATTTGAATCTTCTTTCTTTTTTCATCAATGTGGTTAAAGATTAATCAATTTTGTTGATTTTTTTATCAGAGAACCTACTTTTGCTTTTATTTATTTATTATTGTTTTTTCTATTTTCTATTTCATTTATTTCCATTCTAATCTTTATTATTTCCCTCCTCTGCTCATTTTGCATTTTGTTTACTCTGATTTTTCTAGTTTCTTAATTAAGGTAGGTTAGGTTTTTGTTTTGAAACCTTTCTTCTTTTTATTTATTTTTCTTTCTTCTGTTTAAATACAGTACTTTACAGATGTAAATTTTCCTCTAACCACTGTGCTTGTTGCATCCCATAAGTATTAGAAAATTAGGTCTTTGTTTTCATTTTTCTCAAGCTATTTCTAATATCTAATTTTCCTTATTATTTCTTCTTTGACTTATTAGTTATTAAGGGTGTTGTTTAATGTCCACTTTTTGTGAATTTCTCAAATTTCCTTCTGTTTTTGATTTCTAATTCCGTTCCATTGTAGATGGAGAACGCGCTTTGTGCGATTTCAATCTTTTAAACGTATTGAGACTTGTCTTACAGCCTAACGTAGGGCGTGTCCTGGAGGATATTTCAAGCGCACTTGAGATGGAATGTTCTACAGATGTCTGTTAGATCGAGTTGCCTAATAATGTTGTTCTATATATAGAAGTCCTCTGTTTCCTTATTGCTCTTCTGTCTAGTTGTTCTATCAATTTTTAAAAGTGAAATATTGAGGGCCCAACTATTATTGTTATCTGTTTTTCCCTTCAATTTGTCATGTATTTGCTTCGTTTATTTGGGGAGTGGGTCTGTTGTTAGGTGCCTATATGTTTATACTTGTCCTAGTAAGATTTCCTTGTCTGTAATAACAATTTTTGTCCTGAAGTCTATTTTCTGATATTAGTATAGCCATTGTAGCTCTTTTAGTTATCATTTGCATAATATACTTTTTCATCCTTATACTTTCAACCTAGTTATATCTTTGAATCTAATGTGTGTCCTCTTGAGGTTCCTGGCTGGCTCAGTCGGAAGAGCATGTGACTCTTGATCTCAGGGTTGTGAGTTCGAGCCCCACGGGGGGTGTAGAGATTACTTAAATAAATTTAAAAAACTTAAAAAAAACAAAGTGTGTCTCTTGTAGGCGGCATATCGTGGGTTTTTAAAAATCTATTCTGTCAATCTCTGCCTTTTGATTGGAGTTTAATAATTTACATTTAATGTTTAATGCATTTGCATTAGTTACTAATAAAGCGTTGACATCTGCCGCTATGCAATTTTTTGTACATATCTATGTCCTTTTTGTTACTCTGTTCCTTCATTTCTCTGTCCTTTTGTATTAAATAAATATCTTCTAGTATACCTTAATTTCTTTGTCACTTCTTTTACTATATTTTTTGTAGTTATTTCCAGAGTAGTGACCCTGGCGGCTGCCAGGCTGCTGGTTCCCACTGTGATAGTGAGCTCTTGGTTTTCATGAATACTGCATGGGTAGAGAGAGACGAAAGTAGGACAAGTGAAAATGTTTGCTGTTCTTGCTAAACATTAGCCATTTTTCTTATATGAATGCCCATTGAATTTCTGCATGCTTTTGGTTAATTTTCAGAGCTCTGAAAAAGTTCATTCTGAACATTTGCTAGTGCTAATATTGCCTTCATGGAAGAGAGAATTTTAGAGGTCCTTACTCTACCATTTTCACTGATATCTCTGTTATATCTTTGTTTTCATGTAAAGTTAATTTTAATTTGTATTTTCATATAAAGGCCTACTTTAATTTGTATATAATCAAATATGTCTATGCCATATTTTATTAATTCTGGGTGTCCACTTTCATTAGTAGAGTCTCTTCAACCTTAGATTGTAGTCTCCTAGGCTAATATTTATAGATATAAATACCAGGTATACTAATATCAGATATATTATATATGTATATATAAATATATATGTATATATGATACATACAAACAATATACATATTTGTGCACACACGTACATACACATATATATTAAATTTATTGATATAATAATATATAATGATATAATGGGTTGTTTTGATAGATTCTTTCATATTAAACCACCCTTACTATAAAATCTGCTTAATCATAATATATCATTTATTAGGTCATTGCCAAATTCTATTTGCTAATATTTCACTTAGAATCTGTACCTAATTAAGGTATTAAGAATTTTGCACTTAATTAAGGTATTAAGAATTAAGTGATGTTGGGATATGGTTTTCCTTCTTTGTTGTCTTTGTCAAGCTTCTTTCTAGTGTCTGAAATAGTTAAATAGGAATTGCCTATTCTTAAGTTATATAAAATCCCCATTTCTAGGCCAGGCAACTTTCCCAGTGGAAACTCACTCATCATTTATTTCTTCTCTAGTAATTGAGGGAAGTCAAGATTTTCATTTCCTTTTAAATCAGTTTTAATATGATATGTTTTACCTGGAATTAATACATTGACTCTAAATTTTCTATTTTGTTATGATACGATTCGAGCATGTAATGGTGGCACATGTCTCTTTTTCACTTTTAATCTTGTCTATTTTTATTTTCTCTTCTTTTCTCCCTTAATAAGCTTTCAAGAGATATATGTGTTTTATTGGTTTTCTTGAAAGATCAGAGTTTGGATATATTTATTCTTTCTATTTTTAAAATTTCCGTATCATTGATTTCATTGAGGAAATTAAAAAAGAAATGACTTACTACCAATATACCAATGACAATGTAACACTCCGTACAAAACAATGCAAGATACTCTACAAGCAGCACTTAATTATTAAGACGGACACTGAAAAATAAAATGAAACCAAGCACTCATCTTAAACTAGAAGAACCGTGAAGTAAACCAATCAGAAAAAAAGAATCAGGGGCGCCTGGGTGGCTCAGTGGTTAAGCGTCTGCCTTCAGCTCAGGGCATGATCCCAGAGTCCTGGGATCGAGCCCCGCATCCAGCTCCTCCGCTGGGAGCCTGCTTCTTCCTCTCCCACTCCCCCTGCTTGTGTTCCCTCTCTCGCTGG